>NW_009920399.1:42236-49138 GCF_000696875.1 Nestor notabilis | reverse complement strand
GGTGAGCGGTTGTGTCCTCTCCCCTTGTTATTCCTCTTATCATTATTATTGGTAGCAGTAGTGGTTTGTATTATACCTTAGTTACTGGAGTGCTGTTATCTCAACCTGTGGGAGTCACATTCCTTCGATTCTCCTCCCCATCCCTCCAGGAGCACCGGGAGGAAAAAGCAGGGGAGTGAGTGAGCAGCTGCGCTGTTCTGAGTTGCTGGCTGGGCTTGAACCACGACACTGGTAGATGTCACTGTCTTTCTCCCTGACTTACGACTTAGAAAATATTGTAGGTTATCATGGATTTACCTCAGAAGAATGTGAGCCATGATTTCATGTGACAACTAAAATCAAAAAAGCATAAGCACAGAACAGAACAAAAAGAGAAGTGATGCATTATTCTGTTACCTATATTCAGAGATAGGAACTTGTTTATCCATTTAATCCTAGTTGCTGAAATGGATTTTTTTTTTTTCCCCCAAAATATGTCTTAGTTCTTACCAGGTACACAATTGACCCTACGTTTCTGTTTGTGTGTTTTAATTTGCATCATAATGCATTACTATATTTTAATGCATATATATTTTTATAGCATCCTTAATATTGATTACTAAGTAAGTCTTGCCAATGGCCCAAATCAGTGTAACTTCAAAACTCCAACTTTCTGGTTTGGGGTTCCTTTAGGACTAACAGGCTTTAGAAGAAGAATGTAACCCAAACTAATGAACCTGTTACAAAGACAAGTATTTTCATCTGCAAGTAAAAGACAGACCTAGATACCATGTGAAATACTGCAATCATTAAGTGTTTTACTAAGTAACACTGAGAACCTGGCATGTCTGCCTTGAAACTATGCTTCAGTTAAAGCACCTTTAGAATTTGGATTTATGACTAAATGCTGTCTTTCAGTCGAGGTAAAAGATATTCACACATGGTAATTCTAAATAAACATATAAATCCCCTGAAAATCAGGATTCTGCTTAGACAGAATTTGTTTATTTTCTGAAAGAACTTTCCCATAAATTGGAAGATTTGGGCCCTGACTCTCCTCGGTGCATGTTCTTGGCTTCTTCACTGCTTAGAAAATCAGCAAATCTCCTAAAATGATCACAATTACAAGATCATTTACAAGGTTATTCACAGGTCAGTTACCAGGTCATTACAAGATTGGTGGCCACACTGCTTCCAGTAATGCAACTTTTCTGAACTTGCTGCACATCTACTAAAAATGTTGGCAGATTCTCCCTATTCCAGTAAGACTCCTGGGTTGACATCCCCCCAGATTAACTGAACTATCAACAGTTCATTTAAACAAAACACAATAAAGCTCTAGAACTTGTCCTTTTTCTATGATGCTTTAATTAAGAATATTTATTACCATTCTGCTGTCAAATCACTCCAAACATGACTCTTAGGAATATAAATAATTTTCTCATGTCCCTTGTTATATTTAACTTTCATTTTAAACATAAATTTTCTGAAGCATGGGAGTAATTTTTAAACAATCTATATATACAACTTTGTCTTGTACAATGGGAATATTTGTTACAATTGAGATGATTTATTTTTATTCATTGATTTTCCTAAGTGTATCATCTACCACTTGCATGACAGCAGTCGTCCAGTAAGAGCATCAGTGCCTTGGGTTCTAAGCAGAGTATTTTACAATTCGCCTTTAGAGTACAAGCATAGCTTTTCTTCTCTGAGGTATACACCTACATCACTACCACCAAGAAAGAAAATGTGCTGACCTGATACAGCCAGTGAAAAAACGAAAAATGTTCGACTGGACTCAGTGGTAAAGAAGCAACATAGATAGCAAAGGAAGTAATTTTGAAATGTTCCCATTGCCATTTTAATATGCTTTGGTTAACAGTGCAGTCCTGTTCTCACAAATCAGAGAGGTCTATAAAGACAGCAAAATGCATATGCAAGTTCAGACTTGAGCATGCTATTGGATGCATGAAAAGACTCATGTGTCTGAACATGTCCAACTGTTGAACATCTCACGCATGACTGGACAGGTTACAAGCACGGCAGATGCACATATAGGTGTGTGTCTTTTGTTTCTACAAAAGCTTGAGGAAAAAGACCTATCTTAAAGAGAAGTTTAGACAACTGTTTAACTGTTGCCACTAACTCTGAAGTAGTCACTGGCAGTAACACTTAGCCACCAAATTCTGCCTTATTCAGGTAGACTGCAGGCTTTGATCGCTTGTCAAATGACACCTGCCTGATACATTGAGACTAGAAAATTTCATTGCTTAGACACCTTACTAGCACATCTCTTCACAGATTCAACACATATCAGATCTACCACCTACATCCCATACCAGATTTGCATTAAAATAACCCAAAACAAAACATCAAAACCCTGCAATACGCAGGGGTTCAGCATTCTTTTTCTATAGCCTACAGGAACAGAACACCTAAGAAGGACAAATAACTCTGCTCCTGTGACACAAGGCAATTGTCATAGGGGAAGATAGGTTCTCAGTCTATCCAATTAAGGGAATATATTTGTCAGCTGACCTGAAATCCTGGGGTAAATTCCTCTAAGAAGGTAGGACGTGATATGAAGACAAGACTTTACTTACTTATACAATTACTTTTTGTTTGTTGTTTTTTTTTTTTTAAACATGCTATCTTGTTGACATTAAAAATTAAGACTAGTACTTCCAGAGCAAGCTTTTTGACTGTCTTGCATGTCCTGAAAAGGGAAGGATAAACAACATCATTGCTGTTTGTCAGATTGTTTAAAACAATACTGGCAGGCAGTAAGAGACTACGAGTATAGCAGAGCTCTTGTCTATAAGTAGACAGGAATATGGACCTTTTTCTAAACTTAACATTGAAGAACTATAGAATAGGGGGAAATAAAATTAAAAATAAAACATGGCTGTAGCCAAAATATTTGAAGGCTTGGAAGTTGCAGAAGCTAATGTCACCAGTGGTTACCAACGTCAATAGAGAAAAAGCAGAGATTTCTTTGGAATTCCATTAATTGCTCCTTAAGTCCACTGTGAGTAGAAAACTTCTGTCTCCTAAGATTCACTAAAGGCAAAAGTCATAACAACTTCATTTTTTTGCATAAGTATCAAAATCTGGAACGCAAGTTACATACACAATATGTACGTGGAATTCAGTTTTGCTCAGAATGAAAAGATAATTTGAGATTCATTTAGTTCATCAGCCAACATACCAAGCATAAGTTGACTGGAAAAGGTTCCACCAGATATTTTCATGAAACGTAGTATATTATACTAACTTTTTAATATATTTGTTCTTAAAAGTTAAGAATTTTTATTTTGGTCATGTAACACTGCAATAAGAAAGAAAACAAAGGGCTACATCTTCAGTGTTTGCTTCTGATCACCCAAAAGAAGTGTAGTGTTTATTCTAAAAACCTACTATAAAAGCTATTCTGGTATACAGTCAGAAGTGCTGACCTCTACAAATGCAGAATAAAAGTTGAATCCACAGTAAGGTTAAATAAACACAGGGATTATAAAGATACTCTTGAAGACCTTAATTTTTTGCATAGTTCTGAAATATGTAATCTTAGCAGTACTAATTATTAACAGGCTAACTGTAACAAATTATGAATCAACACGTTTTCAGGAGTCATATTCCAGATCTCTTTGGAAAGTATTCTTCAGATTCTCAATCTATTTATTTCTGAGATGTGTTTCTACAAACATAGAAAACTATGTAAAATAGTATTAAAGATTTTACACTTATTCTCTTTTTTATATATTGCTGTCATCAAAAATCCCACCTGCTGAAGCTTAGGTCTACAGAGTTTAAGATTAGGTTTATCAAAATTATATTCCCTCTATTACCTTATCTTCCATATATACTAAAAATACAAATATTTCAAAATCTCAAACCAAATTTAATCTTTGATTAGGATTTTTAGTTTGAAGTTAAATTAATTAATTGCTGCCTCTAACTTGCAAGTAATTGCACAGTCAAATTGTTATAAACCTATATGAGCTTGTCTGGGAATAATGTGTCTTCATGTCTGTAACTCATTAGAGATTAAAAATTCTAAAGAAACATTATGATTTAACAGCAGAACAGTTTATATGCATGTGAGAGTTATGAAAGAGATGCAACCCCAGGACTTCATCTCCTTTCAACTCCTCTTGCTCCAGATCCCCCACAATTTTCTTCCTCATCTGATTTCACTTATTTTTGTATTCTATACTTATACAAGTTACCTGAAAATATATGTAAAAATTTCTATCATTAAAGAAGTGCTTCTATTAGTATAGTATTGTTTGCAACTGTAATTACTCAAGAGCAACCAAAGTATGAGTAGAAACACAATTTCCACTTTGAATGTTTCCAATTTGTTTACATAGGAAAACATTAGGTATCATGAGAATATCTGTAATTATATCTTAAGAAATCATTTTTGGAAATGCTATTTGCATAGGGAATACAGTGAAGAATCTACATTAGCTGTAAAAAAATCCATTTGAAGTCATCTCTGCGCAATAGTTACTCTGCTCAAGTCCTATGATAATATTTTTTGTAGTCCATTTTATTACTAATTTGAGTAACATGGTAGGTTGAGAAATACTGCTACAAAACTTAGGACAGGTTACATGGCTTATTCTCTCAATGTGAGAAAAAGGCGGTTATGAATCTACAAGGCATGATTTGATTGGAAACTGTCACCTTAAGCACGTGTTAGATTACTTTCATTTACTGTGGAATGAAAATATGAGTACAAACCATTATTGGGGTGTAAATAGTACATTGCAAAAAAGTCCATAACTTTTTAATGCACATTAAGAGATAATTTCCTATTTCAGCCCTATACTAGCATATCCATGTGGCCACTGGAAATCCTTCTGAAGATTTCGAGAACCTTCTCCTGCAGGATCTGGCCCAATGTCCTTTTTGCCTTAAAAGAATGCAGAAAACAGAAAAAGGTAATTTAACAGTGCTATGAAAAAATAACACACACAGACAATTCTTTTAAAAAACTCATTTAAATGTATGAGCAACAATGTGGTAAAACAGCCAGAAAACTTTTATATACATATACTTCTTCTTTTTCATCGATCCTCCAGGTCAAAGGAGAGGACATTGAAAAGGCCAGGTGAATCTAACAGGTTAACAAATAGTTAAAGGGGTGGTGCCATAGTCAGGGGTTTGCTTACTTAGACCATGGAACACAATTTGGGAGGCCAGGTCTGCTGGAGGCTGATGGGGCTAGTCTGATGAAGGTGAAGAGCTGCTTTGGTAGGAGACTTGCTAGGCTGGTCAAGGCAGCTTTAAACTAGATTTGTTGGGGGAGGAGGATGCCAGTCCATCCCAACACTACCAGTCAGTTGCCAGCACCTGTAATGAATGCATGGAGTGATCCATCCCACACTTGGGATAAATCTAATCAAGATTCTTTCTTCATATGAGACATATCTGAGGTCTGAGTTCAAAACAGAATAATTAAGCACTTAGCTGTTGTAGATCAGAAATCTGATACTTAAAAAGCAGAGTCTTGTAGTCATCTATTAGATTGCTTAAAAATAATAGTTTTTTTCTTTACAAAAGAAATCAGATAGGGCAGAAAAAAAAATCCACATGAACAAGCTCTTCTCTGTGAATACAGGAAAGAATTACATAAAAACAACCAAATTGTCATTTTCAATAAAGTTGAGATAAAGCAGCATGAAAGACAATACAAGTTCTCAAATGTAATGTGAATGGGTCCGCTGTCAGGGGAATTCCCTCAACTCCTAACAGCTTGGGTCCCAATGAAGATCTAAAATCTCTATTGCTCTCAACAGAATATTCTGTGAGTGCTCCTTCAGCAAGTTTGCCAATGACACCAAGCTGTGTGGCTCAGTTGATACACTCAAGGGAAGGGATGCCATCCAGAGGGACCTTGACAAACTTGTGAAGTGGGCTGATGCCAACCTCATGAAGTTCAACCAAGCCACGTGCAAGGTCCTACACCTGGGTCAGGGCAATCCTGGGCACAGCTACAGGCTGGGTGGAGAAGAGATTCAGAGCAGCCTTGCAGAGAACAACTTGGGGGTGGTGGTAAATGAGAAACTTAACATGAGCCAGCAGTGTGCGCTCACAGCCCAGAAAACCAACCATATCCTGGGCTGCATCAAATGGAGCATGAGCAGCAGGTCGAAGGAGGTGATCCTGCCCCTCTACTCTGCTCTCCTGACACCTCACTTGGAGTATTGTGTAGAGTTCTGGTGTCCTCAACATCAAAAGGACATGGAGCTGCTGGAGCAAGTCCAGAGGAGGGCCACGAGGATGATAAGAAGGCTGGAGCACCTCCCGTATGAAGAGGTTGAGAAAGTTGTGGCTGTTCAGCCTGGAGAAGAGAAAGCTGTGTGGAGACCTCATAGCAGCCTTCCAGTACCTGAAGGGGGCCTATAAGGATGTCACGGAGGGATTTTTCATCAGGGACTGTAGTGACAGGACAAGGGGTAATGGGTCTAAACTTAAACAGGGGAAATTTAGATTAGATATAAGGAAGAAGTTCTTTACTGTGAGGGTGATGAGGCACTGGAACAGGTTGCCCAAGGAAGTGGTAAATGCTCCATCCCTGACAGTGTTCAAGGCCAGGTTGAACAGAGCCTTGAGTGACATGGTTTAGTGCGAGGTGTCCCTGGTCATGGCAGGGGGGGTGGAACTAGATGATCTTAAGGTCCTTTCTAACCTTAACTATTCTATAATTCTATTCTATGGTATCGACTGCTCTGCTGCTGTCCGTCAGTTCTATAGCCCCATCATAGAAGGCCACCAAATTGGCCAAGCAGGATTTCCCCTTAGTGAAGCCATGTTGACTGTTACCAAACACCTCGTTGTTTTTCATGTGCCTCAGCATGTTTTCCAGGAGAATATGCTCCAAGATTTTGCCAGGCACAGAGGTGAAACTG
>NW_009920399.1:0-41939 GCF_000696875.1 Nestor notabilis | reverse complement strand
GGTTGAGTGTGAGGAGGAGACCCTGCGCATGGCACGGTGGTTGGAACTAGATGACCTCAAGGTCCTTTCCAACCCTAAGCATTCTATGATTCTATGATTGTTCTGTGCAGAAAGATTTCACATGCAAAATACATCAGTTTACAATAAGCATTGTTATCACAGGAGTACCTCCAACTTAAACATATGCTCTAAGATAAATAGAAGATGGGATGGAAATTCCTATAATTTATCTCAGAGGGCTTCCTTAAGGAAGCACAAAATTAGAATGAGCCTCCCAGATCACAAAATTTTGTTGTTTATAAAGTTTTAATGTATTCACTTTCGAAACTATTCATAGCCTTAGCTTAACAATAACTTCCCCTCCCCCCACCTCCCCCCCTGTTCTCTTTTAAAGATAGTCCCAAAATACATTGTTCCAATAGACTGGGCCTTTTGCCTCATTTCCAGACTGAGTTATTTATAATTGTTTTCTCCCTTTTTTGTTCTGGTACAAACATTGGCTTTTAGCCTAAATGGTAATTTTTCTTCCAGTTTTTATCCTACTAGTAAATATCTTGATAACCACATGCCCTGCTGACTTGTTTAGCCTCAGATAACAAGCTCTAGCTTTGTGCAGAAGGTAAGTTCCCTGCTTTACTTATTCACCCAGCAGAGATTTGGTGTATTGTTTCAATTTATTGATCTTGAACATAGGTAATCCAAATTGAGTTTTCCAGATGAGCATCCTTTTGTAGAAGGATCATCTCTATATCTATTGGAGTTACCTTTTCAACAGTCATCTCATTTTCTGGCTATAAGACTTCAGTAATTTATAATCCTGCTGTTATACACGACAGCCAATTGCATTTCCACCTTCACTCTTGGCAAACAACTAGTTTTCGACAGAAGTTTGATACCAGTACAAGGGTACATCACCTTATATTATCTATTATTGAATTTTATCCTGTTTTTACTTATCCGGTCCTAATTGATTTTTATACAATATCTACCTTGTATTGACAATGCTTACAGATTTATATTGCCAACAGTTACAATCAACATTTTTACTGTATTGTACCAGGGCCATTACTGACAATGTTAAACAAGTTCAGTGTCAATTTCTTTTAGTAACTACTGTGCTACCACACACTGCAGGACCACCTGTTGCTCTTTCCTTTTTGGATATCTTTTATGCACTGTCCAATAACTCCATTAATTCTTGTTATCTGTAATTTAACTATTAGTTTCTCCAGAGCTGAATTTCAGAAAGATGGTATCAACCTACATAAATTTCATGGCATTTTACCTCTACTTTTCTCTGTATTTAATTCTTCTAATTGCCTTGGTACATTTGTGCGTAAAAATCTGCCCTTTGCAAAAGCAGACTTGAATAACAGGCCTACTTATTTTTTCCATTTAATTTTAAATAAATCAATTTGTACCTTTTTTTCCCACAAAACTGTTTTTTGGGTTTTGTTGGTATTTTGGTTTTTTGTTTTTGTTTTTTTTTTTTTTACAGCCAGATCCTCTCAAATACCTCACTACTTACCAAAACTCATTTTAATCAATGTCCTCTTTTGCAGGTTCACAGCCTATTTAACTAATAACTTGCTGGAAAGAATGTGCACAAATATCCAGGCCTTACCGTATTCCCATTTGTTCTCTAGCCTGTATCTGCAAAGCTGAAGATACCATAACATTTATCTGTCCAAAAACATTACAGACAAGATCTTCATCTCTGTTTATATACCCGAAACTGGGGGTGCAATAGATAATTGTTTATTCTATGTTACTCCAATCCAAACTTTTCTACTTTTTCCTCTAATGATTTTGAAGTTAAAAGAGTAATATTTGTTATGGCATGGGTCAGACCAAAAGTCCATTTAGCTTACTGTGGAGTCTCTGACTGTGCCTGCTGCCAAATGCTTAGGACAAGTTTTGGAAGTTTGCACATGACTATCTTCCTAAACCAGGAGTTACATGTATTCCCTTGTGTTTAATGGTATTTTACAGCTATTTGCTTCTTGGGATCATTTATACCCCAGCAACTACAACATCTTGCAATGAACTATAAAATTTAAGTATGTATTCTGTGAAGATGTTCTTTTTACCAAAACAGTCTTCAATTATTTTAGTCCCTCATCTGGTATTAGGAGAAATAAAGTCATTTCCTGTTCCCTTTTACTGTAAATTGCATGATTCTTCCCAGGATCTCTTCTACTCTGGAAAACCCTTACATAAGTAATGCATGATCTCTGTCTTGCTTTTGCATGAATTTAATTGCTGTTTTTCTTTTCTGTACCTTTCGAATTCTACTGTGTATGCCTGGAGCTAGCCCAAACTGTATCTGTCATAGCAAAATTACTTGTTCCAGCTCTGATGAAGTGGTTGACCAGTACAGTTCTGTTCTTACAGGGACGTGACTGCTGAGGATACTGAAGCAGGCAACATACCAAAGAGATGACGTGTCTCTGAATAGCATGATCATCTGCAAATGGGAATGCACAGAATTATTTTCTGCATTTAATTAGAATTTCCCCTAGTGCAGCTTGCATCCATTACCTTTTTCTGTGCACCACCAAGGAGAATCTGGCTCCAGCTTCTGTGCAAACACCTACAGAGAGACAAAGACTGCAGTTAAGAAGCCCCTTTAGAGTAGTCTTCTTTAGACAAAACAAAATCAGCTTCTTCAGCCTCTCTTCACACATCGTATGCTACAGCCACCGAATACCTTGGGTATACAGCAGAATTCCTTCTAAGAGAGAACACACCAAATTAGACCATACTTTATGTAACCCACTTGCAATATCTGAAAGTGAATGCTTTGAAAAAAGTCAAAGCAATTTGGAAGTGATACTTCTCTAGTGTACACTCAAGCATCCAGTAATGTGTGGAGTAAAAATGTCTTGGCACACTGGTCATACCTTTGTGTTTTCATGTTCAAAAATCTTGGATGATTCCCCACCCCACACCCCCCAGGCATGTACCTGCAATACCCCAAACACGGCCCTGACAGCATTTTCGCTATTTGGTGCAATTCTACATACAGGCTCTTCAAGATGTATGCAAGATCATCCTGAATTAAAGTTAAAAATTTGTGAGTATGGGATTTGACAGTAACATTTTAAAACAATAAATTCTTAAGAAGAAAACTACAGGCCTGGAGGGATGTTAAAAAGCACTATCATGAAGGTCATTGTGTTTCAGTACAATTAAGAAGCTTTGTAACACTCTAAATGCTTTATTGCTAGTCCCCAATATATAATGGAAATGCCATTTTTATTTATTTCCTGGATTAGATCATCACATACTTCCATGATGATAAGCTTCTCAGGTCAGAAGCCACATCTTCCAGTGGTGTTATTCAGAGCACTGCAATTTATCCTGTTGCATGGAGAATATGGTCTGTATTGCTGCTTAGGATTTACATTGTTACTGGTCTAAAACATACCAAAGAAGCTACTAGGACTACAAAGGAGACTACCTGTAAATACCTAAATGCAGGACAGAAATACAGAACAATGCTAGTTAATGTCATCTTTTACCCATAGATCAGCTCGTTTTGATATAATCGTCATCTTGAAATCTTGTTCTAGTTTAGCTTGCTGAATTTACCTTCTGCTCTTCCTTTTACCAAGACACTTACTAAGAGGTCAAGGACAAAGATAAGAGGGTGGTAAGGCACTGGAATGGGTTGCCAAAGGAAGTTGTGAATGCTCCAACCCTGGTGGTGTTCAAGGCCAGGTTGGACAGGGGCTTGGGCGACATAGTTTAGTGTGTGGTGTCCCTGCTCACAGCAGGGGATTGGAATTAGATGATCTTAAGGTCCTTTCCAACCCTAACTATTCTATGACTCTATAACAGCCTTCACCTCTGAAGTGATAATGGACAGCAGATGAACAACAATCTGAACAGCTGCTGTCTCTGTTTCTGCAAGCAGAAACTTCTACCTTCTCAAAACCCTGCCAGATCCCAAAGCAATAAATAAACCAAATCACAAGATAACAACAGTAAAATTCAGTTACACGGTGCTTTGCTCTGCATATTACACAACTCTACAGATTTATTAAGTCTCTACACTTAGATGATTATTTGTGTATTTTATGCCACTGCTCCATACTAGTTAATAACCTGAAGCAGTAACTTGCTCACCACTGCCTGTAGGTATTTTTCTGCATTACTTTTCCAAACAGCAATAATAGTTTGAAATAATAAAGCAAAATGAGCACTCATCCCAGCCAATGTTGAAATAATTGTGTAAAAGTTCTTTAGCAAAGATTTACATATCTGTTTTATATACATACATAACTTATAAATATATTTAAATCAAAAGCAAAAAGCAGAATACTGAAGATGGTTAATAGTAATACATATAACTTTCAGTTAGCTCCTTTCCTTCCTCTTTTTTCTCTTTTACAGCCTTCTGTCCTAGAACACTGGCAGTGTGAGAAAGTACCACTACTACAGATACAAATGAACACAAGAAAACAAAGGAGAGAGAACCTAAAGGTAATCATGAAATACAGACACTCTGCTACTGGAATTCAGTCTTACCTTCTATCCCTTTATACCATTCCATCTAGAGCTGAAGGAGGAACAATATACTAGTAAAAATAATCATATGAAACAATTTTTAAAGTCTGAAGTTGAAAAGATAATTGATGAATTTAAGTTTGCTGTATTTTGTCATCAGCCAGAAGGCTCTTAGGACACCCAGACACTAGACAGCCTGAGATAACAGTGTTTGTTATTTTGTTATTAATTTTTGAATCAAAAACCCTAAATGTCTACTTGAATTTCAGCTGCTTTCTGTTTAAACTGTTTTTTTTTCCTTTTTCTGCAGTCACAATATGCTTTATGTTTGCAAGCTGAAGGATCATCTGCCAATTTTGTACTCATAATTAAAAAGATAATCATAGAATCAACTAGGTTGGAAAAGACCTGTAAGATCAAGTCCAACCATTACCCCAGGACTACCAAGACCACCAATAAACCATGTCACTAAGGGCCTCATCTACACAGTTTTTGAACACTTCCAGTGACAGTGATTCCACCACTGCCCTAGGCAGCTTGTTCCAGTGCCTGATCATTCTCTTTGTGACGAAATGTTTCCTAATATCCAGTCTAAACCTCCCCTGGTGCAGCTTAAGGCCATTACCTCTTGTCCTATTGGTTGGTACTTGGGAGAAGAGACTGACCCCCACCTCACTCCATCCTGCTTTTGGGTAGCTGTAGAGAGCGGTAAGGTCCCCCTTGAGCCTTCTCTTCTCCAGACTAAACAACCCCAGTTCCCTCAGCCATTCCTCATAAGCCTTGGTCTCCAGACCCTCCACCAGCTTTGTTGCCCTTCTCTGGACCTGCTCCAGCAACTCAATGTCTCTCTTGCAGTGAGGGGCAAAAACTGAACACAGGATTCAAAAAACATAAAAGCTGTTCTTTAGGGAAAAAGGACTTGCACACAATAAGATAACCATGCACTAAAGGAAGTCAATGGAAAGAGGTTTTTTGTTTTTTTTATCACAAGATAAAACAGTGCAAATAATTGGAAAATCCTTATGCATCATTTTAATTTCTTACTTTTCATAATTGTCGTGTTTTTATCATTGTGCAATGCATATATTTTTGTTCAAATATACATATTTTCATGTATATTAATTAGAAGGAAATTACTCCCAAAACTTAATTATGCTTATTATTGTTATACCTTACTACATTATTATGTAATTATTATATCACTATATAGTAGGTATTACATATTATCATATATTACCATAATATTTATTATTACATTATATAATTATTCTTATTTTTGTCTTTCATGAATATTCTAGCAAATTGGTTCTTTCCAATATCTTTAAAAACAGCTGAAGGAATATTCCTGAATAGGTAAATTTAAACCTAGATATTTGCACTAAAACCCTGACTATATTCACCTGAGTGAGGGGCAGAAATATGGTATGACACATCCAAATAATTTTCACTGTTGCAGCTCTTACTCCAACTTCATGCAAACCCTCTCATATAAAGACATCTAAAGAAATACTCCCCATTCACCTTCTTTTACACTTCTGCAAAGTATTAGAATGTCACAAGTTTTAGGTTATCACATAGCTTTCAGTGCCTGTCTATCTTTGTTTGTAGCTATTTATACTAGAACCATAATAAATGTTTAAGTAAAGAGCTGAAGAAAACCCAGCATTCCAGAAGTATTAAAAACTTGTTCAAGGGGCTAGAAAGGCTGTTCGGAAACTCCTTTTAAACTTCTTTTATCAGTTGTTGTCTTTGGATTTTTAAACTGAAAAATACTTACCATCTTTCTGCGTAACTTCAGAGCACAGCAATTATTACATACCTCTCATCTTACTGCATTTCAATAACACTTAACATTTTTATAACCTGGCTTCCCTCACTTGCACCCTCTATAGCACCACGCTCTGAAGACAATCACATACAACAAAAGCATAGGACTGGGTTTACAACTGCGAATGAAATAAAGGTGAGTGCACATTCAAGACAGTATTTTAAAATCAAGATTTATGACTTCTACTTTTGGTAAGACATCCTGCAATTGTTGCATTTTCCTCCTCCACCTACTTTCATTGTGCAGGGATGAATACACATATAATTAAAAATACCTTGCTATGTGTTTAAAAAGACAATACCCTGATAATTACACGTAAGGAACAAACATATATGCTGAATAGGTGTAGGAAATCTGAACAACATGCTTTATTTTGATGTTCACGTCTATTCTACTTGGAATCCTTCAACGCTGCACATTCCTAACAGTTACAGAATAGAAAAGACACAGAGAATTTATAACCTCATATTATGCTTGTAAGTCGTATCACCTGCCAAAATTATATCAAATACACCAATTTGTCTGCTACACTAACCTATCAGTAATCAAAATTTTGGTGAGTACATATACATTTTTCCTCAATGCCAAGGTGTAGTCTGGCACACAAAGCCCCATAAACCCAAGCATTTTCATTCTTCCTTTCTGTCCACATCTGAAAAAGGCTGAGTCTCTCCAAGCAAGCACATAACCTCTAAACAAACTGTAAAGAAAGTGAGTGCCTCTGTGTGGACATTTAACAACAGACATTTACAGTTCTGTAGGCACCAGTGAAGACACCAGCTGAACAGGGGTTTCTTACTCACTGATTTTTGGTAGTATATATCTCATGCTAGTAAAGATGTGGCAGCTACCTGGAGTATTAAGATGGTAATAGTGTTTTATTTCAAACAGAACTCCTTAGTTCAGAGTATATGGTATCTGTAAAGTCTCATTTTTTTCTAGTGATCTTTGAACATATGACACTGTGCCAGGGAAGGTTAAAGGCGTTTTTCCAGAAATGTTTCCTAGCCCAAGAAAGCTGTATAGCTTATTACATTGTTCCCATCCCCGGATAATTATGCAGAAAAATCTGTGACTTTCTTTGCTTTGGTTTGGGGTTTTTTGTGTTTTGTTTCATTTTTTCATCACTGCTTTTTGTTTGTTGATGTGTGTATAGAATTTCTTCTGGCTGCTTGTGAAAAAGAGATATATCCTGCATGCAGGACCACCGGTTTGTTGATAGGCACTAAATGCTAGACCGCAGAAAGCAATTTTTAAGTTTTCAAAGAATACTAGCTGCACTGTCAGTCACTGAATACTATAAAACTAACGTGCTCTCTATCTAGGATTATTTAAAAACCAAAACAAATGTAGCATAGTAAAGTATGTAACATAGTAAGCTCTGTAATTTTGATTCCAGGCAGGAATGTCTTACCTTTTTGTAAGGTATGTTGGCGGTTTGAAGGACAGATTCTTCTTGATCAGTTGAAACACTATATGAAGAGTGTTACAGTTTTGTATGGAGAGGAAGCGAGGTGAAGAACTAGTGGAAGGAGAGGTGTCTTCCAGACTTTCCGTTTTTAAGCTGTCTAAGCAAAGCAAGATTCCTAGACTGGAAGTCGAAGCATAATTTTGGTTACATGGCAGCAGCTGAAGCAGGTCTTTACAGGAGTAGCAGGTTCTGCTGCAGTTCCAGACGTTTTGCCAGGCAGAGGTGGATTACAGAGCCTTAGCAAGGGAAAACCCAGTCACGTCCTCTCACCCAAACTGGGTCTCTTCCTCATGCTTTTGTGGAACACAAAGTTTCCAAGAGCCTGGGGCAGGCTACTAACTTCCCAGAATTGTTTTGATCTTCATAGAGTCTCTCTAAAAGAAACTTCAGGAAGGAACAAAAGCCCACATGTTCAGCCCAAAGCTCTATACCCTGGAAGAAGGTATGTGAACAGCTTTACAGTTATAAAGCACAGCTAGATCTTGCAATGGCCTTGTCTGACATCGAAGTGGCAGGTGGCTGAACCACTACACCTGAAGATCTGCTCTCAGTGCCCCTTAGCCTTGGAATGCTCAACAGCTGTGAGGAAGGAAAAGCTGCTGAGATGTTGTACTGGACAACCTGCATGTACAGCAGCTTTTGCTTTGAGAGAGCACTTACTTCCCTATTAGAAAATTGACATTTCTTGCAGGTCAGCACTTTGCTCTGAAGTCCCGTGTGAAACATGATGTTGACTACCCCACAGGCCTATGCTTCAGCTACCAGTGGTGAACACAGGCCATGCAACAAAACACACTGTTGTCAGCAATTCAAATCTACTAGGGGGAACTCAGTAACCATACTTCCCTGAAAACAAAGACCACATGCATCTCTCATCCCATGGACACAAAACAAACCTGTGTCCCCTTCAGAGCAGGAGGAGCTTCCGAATCTCACTGCTTCACGCTAGAGACAGTGGGGAATGGGGAGCTGGATAATAAGTCCCCATAGCTACACAGGTATTGTTTCACAGGTTGAAGCCAAGACCCACTTACCTAAGATTTGAGCATCTGTATTTCCTTTCAAATATACTGGAATTGTTGTCATGTTCCAAAAGAAGGTGCAGTTCAGTAAGCCTCCACAACTGAGCAGAAATCTAAAGCTTCCTACTTCCTTCAGTTGAAGGTTCTGGCAGCACACATTGTGTATTTTCTTGCTTTTCTTTATATGAAACTCCTCACTCACAGCAATCTTCCTGTATTTTCATTCCTGGACTCCAAAAAAAGTCCATACTTCATCTCTTCCAGTATTGCCTAATCAAGGTACAAACTGCACTGCACACTGCACAGAATTTCTGTAACTCTGAATCCTTTGTGGCTCCGATCTCTGACACTTGGTCCATGCCCATTTGTAGGAAAATGAGAATACCTGACTATTTTCTTGACTGAGCTAATAAAAATCAAGAGACTAAAAAATCTAAGGAAATCAGATGTGAACGATCATGGTTTTAACTGGTTGCGATGCAACCAGTTAAACTTAGAAAATAAAGAATACTTGCAATACTTAGAAAATTAAGTCCTAGGATGTTTCACGTGCAAAACAGACCAAACAAATTCTGTAAAATTAATTTATAATCGCACACATTGTCCTTCTGCAATTGCACTACCCATAAGCATACAGTTGTCCTAACCATATGCATGCATATATAACTAATCCTTACGTTTATATGTATTTACCTCTTCATGCATATATTCACCTGCAAAAGATTCAAAAAATAATCTGACAAATTAATTAATCTGCACTGAAATTATATGCACAAATGTGTGTAACACTTGCAATGCTTATTGCAGCTGTACATTTAAGTTTGAACAATTTGTGTATGTATGCGAAGGTGATGTAAGACATCTCTTCAGGTTTCTTCAGCAACCACAGCAATTGCATTGTACGAGAAGAGGGCCAGAAATTATTTTAGCCTGTTCCACCCTTGGAAATTCCCAGTTCTTGCATGTTAGTGAAATTGTGAGTTCTTAAGAGGGATGACGTTTATGCTTTTCTTGCCCAGGAGGACAGCAGGGACATTAGAAAAGACAAGTTGAATTAAAAGGGGTAAGATACCTGTCGATTATTCTATTTTATCTGCAAGCAGACAAAGCCAAAATTATTCTCTCTTTGATAGTTTTCCTGTAAGTAAATGCCATTTTGATTATTTTTCAGAAGTTATCCTACTTCAATTTACTGAACCATTTCTCTCATGAGAATTTAATTTTAAAATGGCTGACATCTGAAAAGGCTAAATACCACTCACCACACTGACATTACTCATAACACTTGTTTTTACTAAAATTTCTTTAGAAGAGACAAAGGGGGCATAGTAGCTGGTACCAGTCTGAAAGACGTGCCTCCAGTATCCATCAGTTTAACATTAGCCTGATGATTTTAGTTAAACCTGATGGCACCTCTTAGTGTCAATAAATCTAACAATTCTTGCTAGTCGCTAAAGAAGAGCTACTTGGATGGTCAAGACGAGAGCAGTATGACAGAGGCTCAACTGCAGAAACTCCCTCCCATCTGCAATTTACAGACTGAATGGAAGTCTGGGAGCTCTTGATAGAGAGGAGAATTCTGGCCTGCTCCATGAGAAAGTACCTTTTCTTACTACTCAGTTCCTTCCATTTTCAAATGAATGTTCCTTTGTATCACCCAGAACAATGACTAATTCTTTCGTAAAACAAACGTTTGGAGGGAAGACTTAATATGCAAGTTAAAGTTTTGATAAAGGTCAACATACCAGCTATTTTAGCTACAAGTATCCACGTTATTCATAGACAAGATAAAACAGCAATTTTTAAGGTGTGGTCAAGAGGTTCCTGGAAACACTTTACTACAAGCAGCACTTAAAACTTTAAAACTGAAGAACAGCTGCACACCATATACGTGTTCCTGTCTGCAACTTTAAAATCATGACTTTAAAAACCACTTCCCCGCCCCCCACCCTGATATTACCATTCAAGCAGTTGTTGTAGTAACATTACAAATGATACATAATAAAGAAAAGGTCTGTGCAAGGCCTTCAACCATTTAAGATCCCTCCCACAGAGATAAATATTATACCTTACAGCTGGATTACTGCCCCAGGCAGAAAGTTGAGCAGTTACGGAAAGGATTAAGTTTAAACAGTAGAGTTGCTAAGGAATAGTTTCACATCATGAAATAAGACAAAACATAAAAAGAGTATGAGTTAGATTTAATGATTAATTAAATTATTATTGAACCCAGCTCTTACACTTCTTTTCTTTCTCATAATTAAGGAAAAAATGGGGTTTAGGTAATGGGTAGTGTATTTGAACTAAAACATATGCATTGCATAAGGATAAAAGCAACACTGAAATTGTAAAGATTTTCATTTCATGTAAGAAATTAAAACGATGCATTAGTGTAAAAGTTACATGGGAATACTTTAGTAGTCAAAATAAATATTTAATAAAAACCACACACCCGTGACAAAGTATCAAAACAACAGAACTTAGTTTTTTAAAGGTATTATCTACATTTCCTTGTGTTAAACGTTGCTAAATTCAGTGGCTTAATTATTATCACACTGCCTCCAGCAATCATTGCTTATATTAGTGTTGTAAAAAGTCATGAGAATACAAATACTGTTCTGATGACAGAAACAGTAAAGCCAGTTTGCTATAAACAAGGAAGAATTTACTACACCAATGAGTCAATCCACAGCCATTGATACAAAGTCAACAAGGACTACTGCATAGCATACTTGTTACTGTACTGAAAGTGCATTTATCAGCATTCAATGAACCAGGGGAAAAGTGAAAAAAAAAAACCCCACCCTTTTTTATATAGTTTTTAAAAAAACAACCAGATGATTGACAGTTGAAGATAAACATAATTTTCCTTTAAAAGTAAAAGCATAGTCTAAAGATTTTAAGAGCACCATAAGATTTCTATCAGGTAAAACAGTATAAACCATTAGCATTGTAAGTAAAGAATAATTAAAAGGTTATCATATCATTCCACATTTAGAATGCAATTGAAAACTTCAGTGTTTTGTTGCACCCTCCTATATACCATCCTATATACCAGTGGAATTTTGATGACTTTTTGTTAAATTCTAGAAATCAAATAATGCAAAGAAAAAACTCTTTCAGGTACAGCAGGGGTCTAGAAAGATTTAGACTGATGATGTGTAAACTGAAATGTACGTAATGTTAATGCACAGAAAATTATATGGGGGAAAACAGCAGTGTCTGGCTTATGCCATTAATTCTGCACTCCGTTCATACACCAATACTCTGAAAGTAGCATTACTGAATATCCCTGACTAGCAATGATTTTTATGAGTGCTATTTTCGCACTGATAGGATTCTGCGTTTATGATTATTCTCAACTCTTTATGCTTCAATTCCCACCCATCTTCCACATCATCTTTAAAAGCTGAAGTTTTCTCACATAAAGCACTGTAATGCCTCTTGCTGCTTGCTAAGTGATATGCAGTCAAAATTATTTCTATTTTCAAAGCAGTGAGAACACTTTCCAGTTGGATCACATATTAAACAATAATTAAAAATAGCATTCTCCCCTTATTCTATTGTGACATGGTAAAGACTATTCACCATTTAATATACGCTCAATCTCTTCTAGTCGTTTCAAAGCAGCAACTCTCTTTTTCTCAATGTCTTTGATTTCTTGTGTAGATCTTCTGGGAATCTCTTTGTCCATACTATTTTTCTCTGTTAGTTTCTTATTTTTTGAGTACCCTTCATTTTTATCGACTGTTGTTTGGGTGGTTTTCTGCTTGTTTTTTACTTCTTTCAAATTGTGAAATGAATTTTTTTTTCCTCCTGCAGCTGCAGTTGCAGTCTCATCTGCTGGAAGTGATGACTGTTCTGTAGCACTGAGTGATGCAATTTTACTTCTAACGATATTTAGGTGACGCTGAATATACTCTTCGTGAGGTGCCAGTGCTAGCGTTTCAACCAAACATTTTTCTGCTTTTATTAAGTCTTGTTCTTCGAAGTAAACCACACAAAGATTGTGTTTTCCTTGCACATTGTTGGGATCCAGTTCCAAAATTTTTTCAAAACACATTTTTGCTCCAATGATATCCTTCTTTTGGTTCATAAGGATATCTCCCTTCAAAATCAGACCTTTGGTATGATCAGGATAGTATCTCAGTAAGTCTTCCAGGATGGGCAAAGCCATCAGCTCTTTTGCTGTCTGAGAATAAAGCAGTGCCAAATTGAACAAAGCACTTCGGAAGTTTGGCTGTAAACTTATGGCTTTCTTCATCCATGCCTCTGCTTCCATATCTTTTTTGTCATCCATTGCCAGCATACCCAAATTGAAGTACCCATTTGCATCCTGTGGTTCTTCTTTCACATAATGTAGTAGTCTTTGTTTAGCTTCAGGTCTAAGCCGAGCCTCACCTAAGTGACAGAAAACACATTTAATTCTAGATTTACTTGGAAGGATTTTTAGACCACAGCTGTAAAATGCTATTTTTTATGCAAATTAAAACGTAACAATCTTTAACACAACTATAAAAGGGAAAGGGTTTAAAATGCTACTTTTTATCACTGCTGTGTAACAGCAGAAGTAAATATCTACCTTCTTTACAGAATGAACCTACTTACAGTTGACTTGGAGCCAAAGTCAGCATCATTATTCTATTATCTGTTGAATCATATTTAGGTTTGGTGTAACAGATACTAAAGGTGTCTCTACAAGTTTAAAAGAAGTTATTTTCATGTATGGTTGCACAAACAGAATGCAGAGAAAAAGTCTGTTCTGACAAACCAGCTCTTACAAAGGCAAACTTGGAATGGAAGATCTCATTTTGTTAAAGACAGATTGAAGTTTAAAGACAAACATCACAAAGGGTGACCTCAGATGTAGCTAGGCTAAAGTATCTTCAATACAACACCCCCAAAATCTGTAACTCACATATTTTAATTTGTATTAGTTTGAAAAAGATACAATAAAATAATCTTGTCTGGTAATACCAGGATTAGCCAGACTGGCTTGTAGTCTGTGCTAATTTTCTGAATACTCCAGTGAACATATTTAACGAATTCCAGGCACAGAGTTATTGCAGGATGAGGAAGCAGGGAGATGATTTTAACCACCTTCTTTCACCTCCTGAAACAGTGCTGTACCTTTCAACTTCTGCTTTCCAAAAATAAAACAGTTCATTAAAAAAAATTTAAATAGTATGGATCCTACAAATACATAATTTTTAAATAAGGGACAACTAACGTACCAGATTCCTGCATTAGCAGTGCGGAGTTGAATAATGCCAGTTTGTGTGTAGGGTTGAGTTCTAGTGCTCTGTTGAAATTCTTCAGGGCTTCTGTTGGATCTTTCAGTTCAATGTAAACAATTGCCAAGTTGTACCACAGGTCTGCATTGGTTCTGTCTAGTTCTAGAGCTCTGAGATAAGCTTCCTTAGCTTTCAGAGGTTTGTTCATTTTTAAAAGTAATTCTCCCCTGTTGAAGAATCAGATTTAACCTTTATTCATACGAAAATAACTGGTTTCTTTTAAAAAAGCCTGCCTTCCTACAGACAGTAAATGTGAGATAACTGGTTCTTCTTTTGGTTTGTCTTAAACATAAAAAATACAGGACCTTCTTTACAAATCATTCCCAAAGCTTTCAGCTCTCAGATGTTTGTATACAACAAATGCATTTACAGGACAAAAACCAAAAAAGAAATGATCATGAGTTCCCTATATTGGCTCTGTAATTACACTGCAACAGCTATAGTGCAGGCATCTTTGCATCTCCCTAAATCCCAATGGGAATCACAAGTAACAAAGCAGTCAACAGAAGCTTCAATACCCACAGCCACATTACTCTTACCTATTTAGCTGACATGTATGTGCCTTTTAGTTAAGTCTTGCATTTTCTGGACGACATTTAACACAGAAGGACAGAGAAAGCTCCATGATTCAGACTAACCAAAAGCTTTTTAGTTCAAAACTAAACTAGGGGATTAGAAATTTGGGTTTGAGATTCATACAGAAATATAATGGAAACATCTTGCTATACAATCTTTGAATACACAGCCTATATGGAAATACACTACTTGAAGCAGGAATTTAAAAGAACAGAGCTTGTAATGAATAATTAATTACGGCCCCAAATCTTCATTTTTTCCTTTGAAAATGAACAATTCCAGCAGCTAATTCAACTATATGAACTAAATACTGTGCATAGCACTACAAATACATGTCTTTATTCAAGAATATGTACCTCTAAAATTAGAAAAGATACCTGCTGATGTAGGCCTGCTTGAAATCTGGCCTCATACTAATTGCTTGTCGATATAATTGATCTGCTTCTTCAAGCCGAGATTCATTTGCTCGAATTAAGTTTGCAAGATTGATATAAACATTCAGATGGTTAGGAGCAACTCTTGCTGCATACTTTTTACCTGGAATAATCTGTCAAAAAGAATATATGTACCAAACACAGATAAGTAAAAATATGAAAGACAATCAGTATGAATCTCCTCTTCACTCTACTACACTTGTTTTAGGGTATCACTGGACATTAGTGTGCAGGCTTTTACTGATTACAAATAGTAATTCTTCTTTCTCATACCAGAATATAATCAGAGTATTTTTTCTTCTTTAATTCTATGAAGAAATAGATGACTTCTATATCACATTTGAGATATCAGATAATTAAGCAATTCTACTACCTAATTGCACTCATGCAGATAGCCATCAGAAACCAATGAGACCTTGCAAAACTTTCCCCATTCAAAGAGTATTTCCTAAAGCCTGAACTGACATTCTATCAGACATTTTATTTCCCCTTTTTACCCTTCCAGCATACATGTAAATAAGATTTTACCAGCCACTGATATAGCAGATAAAAAGCAGTCACGAAAGATAAAAATGCTATGACATCGCAACTGCTGTACTGTTTATCCACCTAGGATCTTCATACTGTTTCTCAACACAAACTTTCTAATGTCATGTATCTACTCAAGGACAGATACTGTTAGTTTCATTTCACCCACAGCTTTTGTTACCTTCACAGATACTGTTAGTTTCATTTTACCCACAGCTTTTGTTACCTTCATATGTTCTCCAAAATATCCCTCTGTTTTCTTCCTAAAGAACTAGAATAAGCAATGTTTGCTAGGTATAAATATAACTTAACAAATGGTAAAGATAACAAAGCACATGTTTTTAAAAGTATGTTCAGGCAAAGAATTTTTTATGGATGCTGTGGCTACCTTCTCCTACTGCCAACGCTGCATTTAAACATTCTCTTGAGGGCTCAGAAAACTCAGTCATCAACAATGTATTAGGTCTAAGTAAAAATAAACCACTGTGACTAGAAACTGTAGGTGTTTAACTGCTGCTCTCTTTTATATCCTCAATTTCAGAAAAAACAAAGAAAACAAAAACCACAACAACACAGCAGTATAAAAAGTAACCCAAAGTAGTTTTAATAAAGAAGTTCCAAGTTAGCATTCTTTAGCAACTGTAATTGTATAAAACCTACTCTTTTAATAGACAGGTTTTAAAAAACATGAGCAACTTCAAAGAAATATGGCAACACACAGCTTCAGAAAAAAATATAAAAAACATATATATCTAGGCTAGAAAGAGTTCCCTCCTGTGGTTGTAGATACAATAAAGTTACTAATTACCTGTGGCATCAGTGATTTAGCAATCATATATGATTCTTCAGCTTCTTTAGTTTTGTTTAAGTTTTTGTAAGTTCTTCCTACATTCATGTGGGCACCAATATCATCTTAATAAAGAAAAGAAAGACATTTCAAATAATTCCATGCACCAAGTATCATAAAAACAAGTACCTATGCCTTCAGAGTAGAACGAAGTACAAGTATTGCATAAAGATCACCACCACTGAAACAACCAATTCTATATTCTTTTTAATCTTAATTATGAAGCTAATAATTTAACCATGAACCAAAAATGGATTATAAAATTACTTGGGAAATGGTGAAATTTTTCAGGCCTTACTTCCATGTATCTATCCCTAATCTCTTGCTATAGTAGAGGCACATTAATTGAAGGGTTTTTATTAGGCTTCTAAAAGGAAAAAGAAAAGATTGTGTAGTACAAACTAGAACTTCTTCTGCAACAAGATTTAAAATAGAGTAAATGTGCACTTTGATACTGTCTATTTAACTCTTTTATACAACTCCTTAGTTTTAATAAGAAGATTAAATAATAATTATGTTTCATAAGAAATTACAGTTTAAGTTAATTAAAACAGAATGTCATCCAAATAATAGTTTTAAATTGAGAGTCCTTCCATCTTTTTATAGATGGAAACTTTTATGGAGGACTTAAGTTTATTTCCAAAAACTACAGATCAAATAACTTAGTGCATGACACTGCTTGATGATCAGCTAGAGAAAACCAGATCATTGAGAAGATTTTGTTAAGTAAGCTAAGAACACACATAAGAGTGCGGAGATGCTATTCAATGGCAACTAGTCAAAGCTTTTACCTGGTTGCACTTGTGTGGCTTGTATGAAGAACTGCAGAGCTCTTTCAAAATTCTTTTCATTTTCTAACGCATGCCCCACATTGTTCCATAGTTTTGCATTGTTCTTATTTACCTAAAACCAGAAAAAAAGATATCAGTGAGTAAGGTATTAAACTGAGATTACTTAACAACTGATTTTCTTTTAATTATGTCTTAAAAGACGTAAAAACACACAGCAAATGATAGATTTCATCAAGCTGCTATATGTAAAGAATAACAAAACACTGCACACAGAATTATTACATTGAATTTGTTGTTCAACATCCATTTTAGTTATTTGCCCCTAGGAATACCAAAAGTTTTCAAGTTCATTATAATTGTTATGGGATGTTGTACAAACTATCCTATCATGCCATATGCACACTGAAGAAGTTATTCTATGAAAACTTTTTTTAGATTTTTGTACTGTAACATAGCATGCTTTCATCCAGAGAAGAGAATACATTCAACTGCTTTAACACAAGAAAAAACGATCATCTATTTTGTGCACATGAATTCCCATGTGTGCATCGCACTGTTTTTAAAGTATACACAAAAGGAAATTAGATGTTAATACTGCCTATGTAGAAATAAAAGTGGACAAATAAGCATCATTTCTCTCCATATTTATCATGCATTACTGCAGCTTTTTGAGAAGAACAGCAACACAAAATTTCCTTTTTCCCTTTAAAATGGAATACAGTACCTTTAAAGCCGACATAAACAATGTGTACTCTGACTCCCAATCCCAGTTTCTGTGCAGTGTTTTTAAGGCATGAGTGAACAGTACCGCAGCCAGACAAATCCAAGAAAATTTTCTTAGCACACTATTAAATAAGACAAAAAAAGATTTCTTAGAAACACAAAGACAATTCTAATTTACACTAGCATATGTATCTCATAAGCTAGGAGGCAGATAAACTGAAGACCATATATCTATAAATGCACACTCCAAAATTTGAAAGGAAATAATGTTTGTTTTCAAGTGAATTTTGTTATTTACCTGTTTTGTTGTTATCACTATGTAATTCACTTAATAAAAACAAATGCAATCCACCTAATATAATGTAAGCAAAAAACATACAAAAACTATACTAATTTTAGAGCTTATCTGTAATTTAAGGTAATGAATATGATCATGACTGTCAAACAGTGAGGTTCTTCAAAACATTGTACAAAATGTTAAAAAAATTAAAAAAGCAACTATCATCCCATCCTTTTGTTTCGTATCAGATAATTCCACGGAGATTCTCTACTGCACAAATCGCCAATCTTTCCCACACTACTGAACATTTTATAGACAGGTCTGCTGGGGAGACTACCTAATCTTCCGTATGTAAATAAAAAACCCAGTGCTACTGTAATATCTAAACAGCAGAAAGGTTTAGTCTCTTTGTAGCAATTTTATTTTCAAAACTGCAAATTGGGGCAGAAGTCACTCTTAGTAACAAGCTTGTCACATCTTCTAGATTTCATGCAGTTTATTTTTTTTTTAAGTGTAAACTTGACTGACTTTAACCACAACAGATATAAAACATACACTTTAACATGCTGGTCATTTGGTCTCTGAGTTCCAGTTTAATTATGGAAAAACATGTTAAAACTCCCAGTAGCCTTCCTACAATTATGAATGTAATTCTGGTTTTAAAAATATTCTTGAGCAGACATACTGCTGTTCACCATTGTCAGCTATTTCTTATATTGACTTACGCAGCAGCTGTTCATACTGCTATGTGATTCACAGGGGTTTGCTAAAACGGAAAGGTTTTTTTTCCCCTCCATTTTTAAGATATACAAATTGCTGTGGAGATTTAAGAGTACCATGCTTGGTTTAAAAAGTTTGGTTTTTTTTTAAAAGCAAAACAGCATAATTAAGAGTGAAATTCTAAAACATAAGCCAAGCGACCAGTGGGAACGGGCATACACAGATATCTATACCCCACCAGTCCTACGAGAAATTTTTTTTCTTTCCACGTATTTCAAAGCAAGGAGCCTTCTCTGTCGCATAAGACCTTTTAGAGTGCTGATTCCCCAAATTTTTGTAGTAAAAATCACTGCTACCTATTTTTCTCCCCAGTCACCTCTCCTACTTCCTTGTTTTCTTTCACATTACTTCTATTTTTACTGCCTTGTAGTGGCATTTGGGTTAATACTTTCTCCTCACTCCCACAAGGTATCACTAATTTCTCATTATGCAGTGCTCTTAGGTTTGGCAGCATCAGTTATAGCCTGAGTTATACTGCAAGGCCTCACCTCTAATGATAGCAGACAACACAGACTAGGAATTGCTGCCTTCAATTTGCCTGAACTAGCATTAGGATGCTATTGAGGTAACGAAGGTAAAGCATCCAGGCCATAGGGAGGTATGTGGAGATCAGTGCAGAAGGCAGCAGGAAAAAAAAAAGATAAAATCAAAGGTGCAGACAAAACATGCTTCTAGAGCAGAATTTCCTAAGAAATTATTATGCAAAAAATTATCTTGTTTAACAAATACTGAATGGCTCTGATGTCCATTCCTAACACGGTATGTCTGAAAATTTAATCAGAAAAAGACATTTTAATATGCTGCAGACTGATAAACATGCATTATATAAACTTGAGTCAGTAATCACCTTTGAATAAAGTATAAATCAAATCTGGCCAAGAAATTTTTTTTGCCTAATTCTTAAGAATGTCTAAGATTTAAATATTTAAAGATTTGTGTTTCCTTACAGAAAAGAGGTGAGTTATACTACCAGGCTCATAGGTAGCTCATTGTTACAATGTGTAATGTACGTTACACTTTCTAAAAATGTTTGGTGCAGGTTGAGGCTTTTAAAATATATATATATATATATATGCATGCTTATATGTTATATATATAAAAAACACACACATATATATATACACACACATGTATGTATATGTATAAATATTTTAAATAAACACTATAATATCCTCCGAATAATCCACTGGTCTCATAAGAACTCCTTTGTTGGCATTTGTTCACATGAGTGCCAAATGGTTTCTTAGTCATTATTCTTTGTTCACTAAGAATTTGAAACGGAATATAACATAATAAACTTGTATTGGTAAAAGCTCTACTGGGAAAGCTTGTCAGAAATACGGTTTATCTTTTATGAAATTGAGAGATGAACTATATCAGTCATAGGTAACATTACCTTACCTTTTATTTGATAATTTCTTCCATCCATGTGCTACTAAAATGCAGAATCCCATGCTAGGAACATACAGAACTCGTTCTGCTACCACAAATCCAACAGGAAAAAAGAGGTTTGATGCAGGAATGAAAGGCAGCACTATTAAGCAGAGTGCCTAGAAAAGAAATGCAAATGAATTAGTAATCAATATTAGGCGGTGACAAACTGTACCCAAGAAACCAATTATGAAGCAATTAAAAAAAATCCCAGAAAAAGACATTAGTATCTGTTTTACATTGAGACCACTCTGAACATGGCAAGTTTTAACCTGCAAATTACACTCTTCCTTACTTAAGGCCTAGACATATGAAAAGAGCAGCTGTATAACAAAACACCAGGATCAAAGGATCAAATTCAAAACTATGTTTTAATAAGAGTTTCACATACAAAAACATTACAGTCTGAACCTTGGACATTATCTTTCATAACAATTAAAATTGGTACCAGCTCATATGATGTACAAAGCAGTTATTTTTATAAGATAATGAAGTCCAGACAGAGAAATCCATCTGCTGCAAAGGAATTGGACATGATCACTTGCCTTAAGGCCTGGGTGACTGTTACATAGCAGCTTTACAGTCTCTGGTACCAGAAAAGACTTCAATAATCATTTCAAAAACTTAACCCCTACAGAAATCAAATGTTTCTTTGAAGAAAGAAAGAGTAATTTTCTAGAAATTTTAAATAGAACTGGCTGTCACCTTATGCCTAGATTTAAGCGTTAACTTTAATTGCTTTTTCTCTGCTAATATAGGTAACACATCCAGTCTGAAAGTCAATCTAGGATTTTATATATAAAAAATGCAACAAAAATTTACCTGATTTAATTTACCTGATTTAAAACTTCAGGTAAGGTTTTAGCTCATATTTCAAAGGGCGAAAACCATGGGCATGGATCATTACCATGGCTCAGCCATCCACAGCAATGCATTAAGTTACAACTTGTGCATCTCCCAGTAAAGCGTATGTCCTCTAAGACTGTATTTGGGGAGAACTGTGGAATGTCCACTGGCACAAGAAAGCAGGAGAAAGAATCTCTTCTGTCTTGTCCCTCGAGCAGTACAACACCAAATCCATATCCACATCATCAAATACAGACATGTTCAGTCATACTTGCAACCTCCCTCCTTTTTTGCATCTTGGATCCCTGGCATCTTTTTTCATAAGGTCCAAATAAACATCTTCAATTCTGCAGCAGGTCTAAAGTTGTACCTTTTCTGATCTCATAAACAAAAGTAACTTGAGACTTTTCCCCTAGCTCAGGCTTCAGTATGACACCTCAGGGTCTCACTGAGCTAACGAAAGAGCTAAAACATGCTAGAGAGATTTAACACCAGAAGCTCTTTACAAAGTCCTTTACTACTCCTTTAGAGTGACATTAATTGCAAAATATCAAACAGTGTAGTCAATCATGGTACCAACTGTGATAAAGCCACCATTATACTAATACCATGTGGCACCCATATGGACAGCACATAGAATTCCTGTCTGCCATGGTAGTAGTATGTTTTGACCAACATGGATTCAGGCTTTTTTTGGCAGAACAAAGAACCAAGTGTGGAAATATCTTTTTTTAAAAACTAGTAATTCAACATAGTTATATGGAACGTTGCCATAATCCGTGCAAATTGGCATGACTAAATAAAGATTCACTTTCTTCACTTTAAAGATCATACTATGATTTCTTTATTAAGTCAGATTGAGAAACCATCAAAGAAATTGTTCTCTCCCCCTGTCTCCCTTGCCAGACCATCTATCCAGTCTACACCAAGACATTAATGGCTTACTGGAAGGCAGAAATAGGCTTTGGCCTACAGTGTCGTTCCATATTATAAAAAATTAATTGTTGTGTACTAAGTAGTGTATTCTCATTTCAGAAAAATCAGCTTCTGGCCACTTAGATACTATGTCTGAAAAGAATCAGCATCATGCAGATGGTTATATAAGCAACATAGGTATATATTAAAGAAAACCAACAAGGTTAAAACAAGGATTTTACTGTGTTAAGTGACACTGAAGATCTCAGGTTGGAGTGAATCATCTCAGAAGACCTTTCCTATAAAAACACTTGGAGTAATAAAAGCAAAGTATAAAAATACCACCCTCAAACAAAAACTGACTGACTTACGACAATACGCACCGGCAATGCCATTAACCCCTTCCTCTTCTGTCCTTTACTGGGTATGGAGTAAACAGAAATGCAGGGAAACAAAGAGCCTTAAAATTCAACAGCTGTCCTACTAAAAAAAAAGTGAACTATTCCCCACACACATTTTGTACTACCAGTACACTGGAGAGAAACTGTTTCAGCGTATGTAAGAAGGAAAATTAAAACTATTCCCTTACACTTTTTAAGTGCTGTAAAACTGTAACTTTTTTTCTGGGTATGACACCTTGCTTATTTATTATATCAATAAGGAATCTTAAGTTTCTTTTCTTCATACACAGTTTCCAAATTTGGGACAAGAGGCTTCATCAGCAAGACTACAGATCATTTTCACAGATTCTCTAGTGAAACAAATTGCCTTGCTCCAGTGACAAGAAAAAAAGTATCAGCCAGAATTATAGCGTTAGGTTTCTTCAAAGTGAATCAAAGTTTGTCAGCTGATCCTTAGTTTTCAATTTTGCATAGCTATTCCCATCCATCTTAAACTTACTTTGGCTGAGTTACATATTAAAAAAGGAAATTATTTCTGAAGCAGACTAAGATCTATGCATGCAGGTTTGTTGTACACATAATTGCACCACTGATTTAATACAAACCAGGATATCGGGTTATCATTAATCTTGTGAAAATCCGCAATGGAAGCAATCAAAAGATGACTCGGTTTGGATGAAAAAAATACTAGCTCATTCACTGTTTCCATTTCCTCCAGAATATTCTTTCCTGTTAATCCATTTCAGTTTTAAGGTCATATGATACTGAAAACCAGGAACTGATCTTACAGGTTAACAAAACTAGTTTTTCCTTAGAATATGGAAAAGGTTACAAAAGAGTGCCTTTGTTAAAAGAAAAACAAGAAATGAGGAAAACTTATATTCCTAAATGCTAAAATATGTCCTTTTCTTTTACGCCTAGGAGAAAGGAAATCAAGTCACTTGTTAAATATGCAACATGACTACTGACATTTAAATAAGGTAGACAGTTTGCAGGATGGAAATGCATTCTGATCATTAAAACATATTTAAGTTCTACTGAAGATCCCCATTTGCTAATTGAGTTCTGAATACCTAAAGAAGGCCACAATAGTTTGCAAATACATAACAAGGGGCATCCCTCTGCCCAGAAGGAGATGCATGTAGTATCTCTGGGTCACAGCAGATCAGACATGTGACCAAACAACCTAAGCCATTTACACTCTTAAAAAAAGGGACCAAACCAATGCATCATTCATACCATCAATACAGTCTTGGAGGAATCCCCAGGATACCGTAGACTGAAGACAACCAAAGATCCCAGAAAGCAAAAGAAGGTAAGGGTGGCAACATTTCTAACATCTAACAAAGACTCCACAAGAGGAATAGTTCCCATTGTCCAGTCACAGCATAATTCTGAGGGGTTGAGAAGAAGCCAAGCATTTACAGGGAGGAGGTAGTTGAAAGTCAGCTGTCTTGCTGGTGATGGACTAACAGCAGCTGGGTTATCAAACCTGAAGCAGAAGAAAAAACATAAAGCTTTTAATGAAAGAAAAGATACGGCCTTGAGCCACTTTGTGCTCAGAAACCAGCAAACTTTAGATACATAACTAGAGCTATTAATCACAGACATGTACAATATCCTAATCTTCCTGCATTTATTAGTTGTGTAACTTAGGAACCATGCACAATGGTTCATCTCAGCATGGGACAGAACCTCCTCCCAGTTCAAGAAACTAGTTTGCGATATAATCAACCTAAGTCTGAAGAAACAGAATGATTTACACCCAAACTTGGGTTCAGTGGTCCTTGTTCATGTTTTTAATAGTTTGCATCATTTTTCAGAGAAAATATTAGATTCTCACATTTCTACACTGCTCACATACTTTTAAGATAAATTAAGCTTCATAGTCCACAAAAAATACTTTAGTAATAAGGCATTTAATTTCTCAACTACTAAGACAAACTAACAACTGTAGAGTTTTTAAAAATGAATGTCTGCTTAGACACCTCAATATTTTGGATATGCTTGTCAATAGGTATTGAAACAAACGTTTATTGATAAAAAAAAAAAAAAGCAGTATTTTTACAGTCATAGCTTACCAATATTAACATAAGTTAATAAACACTGAAGATGATGAATTTCTGGCCATTTCACTCAGACCTCATTATGTCACAGGTTATTTATTAATGTCGGTAAATAACAGACACTTTGCTACTACCTTGTAAACACCGGAAGTTGAGACTGGATAACCTGGACTCTGACAACTACAAGCAGCAATGTACTGAACATTAGGACTATGAGCTTCAACAGTGTTTGGAGCATAGAGAAAGGAATACTGCCCTTCCCTCGAAGAATCTGTACAGCTGTGTCCAACAACATTGGCAAGGTGTACTGCAAAGGAAAATGGTTTATAATCAGATAGCATACACATTAATCCTTTAGATAAATATGAGCTACCTAGTATTTTCTTTTTTTCTTGGTTTTATTTAAATGCCTGATCCCAGTAGTTACTTAACTCAGTTTCTTAGAACTTTCATGACAACGTTTTAGAAGTCCACCATTCTAATGGAAGTAACTACTCAATTATTCTTGCTAACACTATCATGGCTGAACTATGCATTGACAGATTAAAAAAACTGTACCATCTTCAGAGACTTCAAGAAATCAAGTATGACTGTGACACAAATTTTGAAGAATAACAATTTTTAGAATTATCAGCCCCTCTGAAAACTTGTCCTATAAATGAAATTCCTTAGGAATGGTAGAAATAATTCCTGATTAGCTCCAGATTTCTACATTATGCCTCTACTGCAGTAAACCATCTCTCCCGGCCTCATGAACATTATGATCACGCACAGTTCCCCATTACATATCCTAATTTTTTTCCCTATTTATTCATGTCTTGTGCTGGGGATAATTTATTGCTTCACATATGCTGGTTGGCTGAACTATAGATACTGACAGGTTTTTGACAACTGGTCAAACTCTTAGTTCATGCTGTACCTGTACCCTCAGAAGAAACCTCAGTTTGGATTTACTCTTTTCTACTCAGTTGATTTACAAAAGCTCATTAAACTCAAGAAATTCAGGATCAGATCAGAAGGTATCAAAAGAAAGGAAGAGTGGATTGATGCATATGGTAACATACTGGTGATTTCCTTAAAAATGCAGTTTGGAAAAATATATGCTTATTCATTAGACTTGTAAATTCAATAGTTAGAAACACGTGCATTTCTGTAAGCACAAAAAAAAAAAATATTTTTGGTATTTTGGCCAAGATAAACAACCTTCTGGCTTTTACTGGGGCAGTTACTGCAAAATATTCCTTCAAGTAATTAAGGAATAGTAAAATAGAAATTTTTCTTAGAATATGCAATCATACATTTTCAAATTGCAAACTGTTTGACTGTTAAAAAGCCGAGAATTATTTAATTGCAGGAACACCTAGTTTCTCTAAACATAAGTGTCCTACAGCACTTCTACAGCAGTCCTACAGTTCAGCTACAGCACTTACTATTAGCTCAAAGATTTATCAATGCTTAAGATGAGACCAATCAGATTAGAAATTGAATCTAAATGTCTTCTTAGAACAACAAATTTCATAAGAATATTACTGATTCAAATAAGACTACTTCAAAATGCCTGGTTATTCATTAGAATGTGATGAAATTAATTTGTATACACTATGCTATTTTTTATTACAGGAATTAAAACGGAATCATCCCTGTCTTTATGTACCTGAGACTTGATAAATCAAGACTGTTATATAATAGTCTTTGCAAACCCCAGTCAACTAAAACCTTTGGTTTCTATTAAGACATATCAATTCTTCATTAAGTATATTTGGTAAGCATGTAAAGGACAACTTAAAAGTCACTGTGTTCCCTCACCATGAACCATGTATGTTAAACATCAGTCGAGTAAAAAAAAAACTGAAAAATATACCAGAACTACAGACAGTTAGCCTGAACTGGCAAATACCAGTGCTGAAATACGACTCTTTGAAGTACTTAATATCTCATTACAGAATTCCTGAGAAGAAATCCAATTTATTTTTCAACAGCTTACCCCTTGAGCAATAAATACTTCATAGACACAGCATATCCCCACCACTGTTATTCCTTGTTCTTTACACAGTGTTGCAACAGCTACTAGAAACACAGTCACTGCAATTGGAGTCCATACTGCAGATAAAGAAGATGTTGTTGAAAACGTTCCATCTTACGAAAACCCCAGACATTTAATAAAGTAAATTAAGCTAAAAAGCAAAGACTTTGGTTCTTCATGTTTGAGCACGCTATTTCTGTAAACTTATTCAGTATGACATTTGTTATTAAAGGGAAGATTACTAGTTTTTCCTCTAAAGAAAGTAATATACATGTATCAATTCTGAAACTGCCTCCCATAAATTGAAAGAACTAAATGAAAGGCAAAAGATTAGGAAAACAAAAAAAATCAATCTTTCCTACTTCACCAGAGTACTTTTTCAAATGTAATGTTCTATAGGCAGTCATGAATTTCCACAAAGTCAATATAACTTCAGAGAAGAGGCAAGCCTCATACATCTCCACATACTTGTGACAGTCTGAGGCATCTCAGTGTACTTCAAGTTACTTGTATTAACAGAAGTGAATACAAGAGCCCTCTACTCGTAAAACAACTGAAGAAGTGCTTAAGTCTTAGAGGAGGAAAAAAAAGGCAATTTATAATGAAAATTACTATTACATGGGGATCTTGGGGCTGAAGACTTTTTTGTACACACTTGCTGAATAACCAATACACCCATATTACCATTTTAAGAACTTATCAGTGATACAGAAATGAAGTTACATATATATTTGTCACTCATTTACCTATGGTATTATCTGGCCCTTTAGATTTTGTATATGACAGAAAAGCAGCTAGAAAAAAGATAGATGACAAAAGCTCTGCTCTGCCCACAACTCCAGTAACCTGAAAAAGAAGAAAAACTAAGATTATTCTTCTTATAATTATTCTACTACTAGAATAGTGTGTGACTGATAAACTATCAGGATATGCATAAACAAGATCTGTAAACCAAACAATACAGGCCATGAAGAGTAAGGCTCCTTTCAGATCAGTTAGTACTGAATTCAAGAACCGGATGACACAGATGACTAGTGGCCACCTATGGCTGATGTGCCCCTATGAATCATGATTAACGAGACAACTGAGAAATGCTGTGCTTTCTCTTATCTTTAGTAACATCAGACACAAATAGCATTTGAGGCAGAATTTGGGCATGATAATAATCACTTTCTTTATAATACTTGGAAGAAACTAGCTTTCATGAATAGGAGATTTAAGTGGAGCCTGACAAGGATGTATGTATGTATACATCCTGCTGACAGTGGCATATAGAAATTGTTACTTTTGTTCATGCCTTTTCCGACTGACCAAACAGATCTAAATCTGAAAAAAGCATTCCTTTGACTAATGCTATGATAACTCTTAGGTGAGCTGACAGCAGTTATGAATAAATTGATGGCAAACTCTGTGCATTGGAGTTAAAGAATGACTCAGGTTTTCTTAGGCTTTATTAGAGGTCTGGCAATTTTCTAAATGGTAAGTGGGTTGGCAATATTAAAGTTGCAGATAGTGTTCTCTTTGGTAATGAGACAGAGAGGAATAGATTTTATGAAAATTTGGAGAAGCACTAAAATCCATAGGGCAGAAGGTTATTATGGAATTCCCAATGAAATACAGATTAATTTCCATTTCAGGAGCTGTTTTCACAAAATGCTAAGGTGCAACCAACAAGCAGAGATCAAAGAAAGGTCCTTGTATTAATGGTTACTATTCTGTAATGTTTCTGATTGCATCCAATTTTTTACAAGTAAGATGGATGAAAAATGGCACACTATCCCAAAGTAGACTGTCATATTTATCTACAGAAACCTCTTACCTCACCATTTAATGATGATAATGCTGAAAATTAACTTTCAGCCATCTGGACCCAACTATAAGTTTTTACTGCTAGCTACATTCTGATTCAAGCACGACTGATCCAGCACAGCATAAAAAGAGAAAGCAACTCAATATCCAAGGTCACAGTGTAAAGAAAAGTATCCAAATCTGAATTTGAAATCATGCTTTGGTGCTTCCGTTGGGAATAGCATACATTTACCAAAGGACTTAATGAATCATGCACAGACAAAGCATGTTTCACAACTAATAGGACGTCAGATTTTGTGTGAACATTTTGGATAGTGTAGAGGTGTTTGTTTCCAAAATGTCTTAAAATGTTTTGACGATTTCTGGTCTGGACCTCAGAATAGAGAACTTTGTAGATCAGTTGAAAGAGATCACTAGTAAAGCAAGCATGCTAGTGTGCCTCCAATCTCCTGCCAACAAAAGAAAGATTCTATTTCTGGATACAAAGGTGATAAGTGAGTGAAAATTCCAGCATTTACAATGTTAGTTGACATCCTGTAGCTGTAAAGGTGATTAACATGCCTCTGGCCAAAACAATAGCAAAGCAGCTAGAAAGACTGAACTGGAATTCTGAAGACAAGGATAAATGAAACTAGGATGCTATTATTGAACACGTTTCCTCAAAGATTCTTCCTCAGAAAATGATGTATCAGCACTGCAAGGGCCCAGCTTCTCTCTGAAGTCAAGCAGAAAATTATTTCTCTTTATCCTGCTTTGCTAACTTTTCCAGGAAAAAAACATTTATCATAAGATAGGTAATATGGATTGCATCTGATGTTTCAAACTCTTGTGCAGGAGAGTAATAAGTAGGAAACTAATCTGAAGGAATTCATATCAGATAGATTCCAATTATAAAAGATACACATATCACATAATATAAAAACTGGGAATGAGACCCGCTTTGGAGTTTTCACTAAAGCCCAAATAAGTTAGTTGGCACCCGTCTCCAGTTCTAAAATACAGCTCATTATTACCTCTTCTTTTCCATGTATGGAAACTTCTGGTGGGTTTGCCTTTATACATGTGCACAAGCCTCAACTAAGAATTCTTTCCTGGTTGCATGTTAGCCAGAATTCTCAATGCAAACACTTGAAAGGATAAACCGCACTATTTCTCAAAACCAGAGAACTTAAATCGAAAATGGCAGGGAGTGGAGAATGAAACCCACCTGATTCTTCACCTAAGTACAAAAGCAGGCGAATTCAATTACAACTGCACTTTAACCTGAGAGTTTGTAAGTATTTTAAGTACAGCACCAAGTTCTACCAATCTTAAAGTGCCCTCCTGTGGTTAATATGAAAAATTACATGCTTATTACCAAACTGCTTCATAACTGTACTTCATAACTTTGTAATACCTTACCTTACACAATCTAATTACACAATGTTTTGCAGAGTTATTTGTACAACACTTTTTTCTAACTCTGTTGCACAGTACTAAATGCAACTGTGCCACTGTTATCTCACACATAATCAGACCAAGCATTAGAAGAAATCATTGTGTTTGAAATGAAAGTGATAAAATTACATAGGATGATTAAAGCCACGAACCACTACTATAAGTCACTAGCAACTTGGTAATGCTCCTGTAAACATACTATCACATTTACTACAAGGAGGCAAAGCCAAACTTTTAAATTTAAAGCATGTTCCTTTTAAAGAAACAGAAAACCAAATCAAATTAACAGATTACTTTTTAATCCACATTTTACCCAAGATTTTATGGGAGTTTGTGCTTCCAAGCACAAAAGAAATAAAAAAATTTTTAGGCGCTTCACTTCTGCTACTTTAAACATGCACCTAACTTCTTCTTGCAAGGACACAATAGTAGCTCAAATAGCAGCCAATAATAAACCCCATGAACTTATTTCTTATAAAGATTTGCTCAAAATACACAGATGCGGGCTACAGAATTGCTACTGACAGGGATTTGTGTCTTTAGAGAACAAGAAAGAGAGATGCAAACTCTTTACCGTGACAAATCAGGACAAAAAAACCCCAAAGACATAAGGAAAGAGCAAAGCCTTCTCATCTTCTCAAATGATGTCCCACACAACCCCCCCAAAAAAACCCCAAAACAAAACAAAAACCCCCACAAAAATAAAATGAGATAACACCTCCAAAGAAGCAAAAGGTTTTCTGAAAATCAGCTAATACTACAAGAAGGAAAAAAGTGACTAAGAATAGGTTTTGCAACACCTGAAAACTGGAATCTACGAAAGCCAATCTAAGCGGTGCAGAAATAACAGCACAGATCTGCTTTATCAGTGTTTCTGGCGGAAACAAAACTAACTAATGGTGATCACAAGACTCCACTTAATCCACAAACCTGCAAGCCTGGCTGAACATTAAAAGGTATATTATCAGACAGCTTACATAAATAATGCTTTTCACAGCAGTGAAAAACTCGCTCAGGATCAAAGGAAAGGTAAATATGAGAGGTGAGAAATGTATTCCTAATTCTTATATCAAATATGTTAAAAAAATGGAAGGTTTGAACAGAATGGTCTTAAACTGGATGTAGCATAGCAACAACAATCCTAGGAAAAGTCCTGCTGAGATCGATATATTGACATAAAAGATAGTGAACAGAACTGACTTGGTAATTAGCTAGAGTTCAGTGCTTAGCACTTCTGGAAATGAATTAGGTGGTATTCATACTACTTGCAAAATGCAATACTGGATGAATCATCACAGAACACAAATATCCATGTAAGCTACAGTACTCATCATCATAAAAGGCAATGTTCATAGCAGAGAACCAAGTTATTTAATAACTAAATTAATGTTTAATTATTTTTCAGTAGCTGCATGGAATACCAAACAATTCTGAGCATTATAATCTGTCACCTTCAACACTCATTGAAAAGGGCAGAGTTAAGCACAACTAAAACCACACACTTTCTGGAGCTACAATTTATGAACAGATAAAAAACCCCATGAAATTTAAAGTTAATTAATACAGCTTGAACAAATTAAGCACATCACAGCTATACCTACCGCTTCAGTATGTATTGGGTGCACTGCAAAGAGCAAGGATGCAACTATGCTGCTCCTGTAATCCAGAAAAAGCTTACAGACCTTGAGGAAGACTACACAAACCACCACATGAAAGACCAGATTTAGGAAGTGGTAAGAAACTGCATTTAACTCGCTGAACAAGTAGTTTAAACGAAACGTAAGAACTGTAAGGGGACGGTAAGATTTATGACTTCTCTCCTGAAAGAAAATAAATAAATCAGTCACCACCAACTCCCACACAGGGAACCAAACTGCACATACAGAAAGACAAGAACACAAGATATTAAAAAGTATTTTAAAAGCCATGAATGATCAAATTAATCTGAGTTCATTTAGTTAAAATTACCCTGACTTTCAGCTGGTTATTCAGTGCAAAATCAATACTGAGATGGCTTTCTACTGCTACACATGGTTAGGGGGTTTTTTGAGTAAAAACATATTGAAAAATACTACTTGAAATTTTGCTGGGAGGAGTTTAGGAACCCACTTACTCTCAAGACTGCAGGACTAGATGGCATCTGAAAAAGTCTGGAAGCTTTCACTAGAGGGTTGTGTGAAAATTATGAATTAAAGCCTATTTGTAGAGTGGCAATTAGTATCTAACAAGGAACTAACCCTGTATGTTATGGACATAAGAAAAGAGAAGATTATAAGGTGGAATGCATAGGCAAAGATGACCTATGACTATTAGTGAATTTTTATTCATTTGCAATGGCACCATGTGTAGCTTTCTAAACTACATGTGAATCTTGTAGCCATGGCCATTTAGCGATGTTTATCAACAACTTTAACACCAATGCAGCTTTTCAAACAAAAACATAGCCACTCTACATAGGCTACAAACCAAACCCTATGAATTCACATAAACATACTTCCTCAAATAAATGTAACAGATTCAATACCCATTCTCTTACTCATAGCTTTGTTGCTTAAGAGTGTTATCTTTCCTTGCAGACTGCAATTAGAAATAAATATACTTGTATGTCAATGTCTAGTTTTTGCAGGAAGAAAAGGGAAAACGGTCAGGCTGTCCAATTTCAATACTAGAACTAGGTAACACACAGCATCTTGAAGCACGATATATGACTTAAATTTTCTTACAAGTTCTTTTATTGGATAGAGGGAAAAAATATAAGTGACATCTGTTCCTGATCTTATAGTACAAAACACTAACATCACCACATCCCATCAGAAACAAACCACATTGTGAAAAGTGTAAAAACTCTACATGGCCTTTTTCTTTTCCTAAATGCCTTTAAGTGTTTCACTAATCATTTACCTCAGACATTGGAGTGCCCCAGAAGTCATTCTGAAACAGATTTTTTAACGGAGTAGAAGGATGCAAATCTTTATTGTCCAAAATTGCTGAAACATCATCAAAAACAAAACCACAAAAGAGACTGTTCCAGTAGCAGGCTGCCACCACACCAACTATTAGTGCTGCTTCCTTCAGGCTTACATCAGCCATCTTCTCTAATAGTTTTCATGGACAAAAGCTGAAATACATAGACAGAAACTTGACTAATGTTACTGATTAAAAAGTAAACTTGACAAAGTCAAAAAGACATACAATATTTTAGAAGTTAATGACACTAAGTATCTAAAAATCAGTAAGATAGAAACCTTTCCACTAGTCTTGTCCATCTTACACAATTTATTGTCTAAAAGAAATACTCTCATTAAAAAGTCTCACCCCTAAAAAGCCCTCACACAAGCTGGATGCACTGCTACATTTCACGGTTTACTAAGAAAAGAAGATTGATGATAAATTGTGATGTAGTTTTTAGCAGACAGCTATGCAGTTCAAAGAAATCCTGAAAATTAGAGAATTATGAAAATTAAGTTCCCTAGAACCCAGAGTAGTTTAACATACTGACAGAGCATACTACATCATCAAAAAGGCAAGCAGTGTGTTAATTATTAATGTTTTTTTAGGTTTAAAAGTATTTCACAGAATATTTCAAAAGTAGTAAAAAAACCAAATTTCAAGCATTTTGAAGAATGAACAGGAACCTTGAAGAACGTCATAAATATAGGTGTTCAAGAACAGGTAAAGAAGGACATAAGTAATATTAAAAAGTTAAACTTACCATTGAAGCTCACACTTTGCTCATTGGCAGTCTTCATAGAAGTTCATGAAAAAGTAATTTTTTCTCAACTCTGCCAATTGCTCAAAAGTCATTAAATGTTCGTAAGAGTCCCATCTAAAGAAACACAGCAAGCAAAAAAGACGCTACAAATGAACTTCTATCTCACATTATTTTCTCCCGTCTTGCATAAATTTCCTGAACTCTAGAAATTATTAAACAGCAGTTTTAGGTTTATTTAAATAATAATACATGGGTGACCCAATCAAAAGGTGAAATTACTATGTACTAAGTTGGTTGAAAACACTGTTCTGCCTTGGAAGAATAAGAAGGCAACTACAGGTCAAAGGCATTCTTTTTGACCCACAGTTGACACAGCCTGGATTACTGCCAAGTGTTGGGACCAAGGAGATTAAAAGCTACAGACAGCCAAACACTGACTTAGTTTTGAGAAAAAGAAGAGATGACTGAACAAAAATATACAGCCTCTTCCCCAAAACTAGAGAGGGCTAATATCCCTAAGGACACAGAACAGCTTATATTAGCTGGATAATGTGGATCCATAAATATGCAAACACACTAGCCTTACATCCATCAGGGTTCACGCATCAAAGCTGATGGGCAATTTGGATGCTATATTATTATATGCTGTACTATTTGAATGATGAAATGCTAGTGATTTATTTTCTCTTTTTGGTTTGTTGGTGTTTTTTTGTTTTGTTTTTTTAATTGTGTTTATATTTAAGTATACTATCCTCTAAAAACAGCCCATAGGAAAATCTCACCCATACATGTAATCTCAAATGTGGATTGCAGCCTAGGCTGCACCTGAAAGCACAACAATCACCTGTCACAACTAGTGGTAAAGGAGCAGTAGTACAGGAAGGAATACATGTGCAACCAGATGCAGGTGCAGTTAAACGAAAAACCAAGGCAAAGATCATTTAAAAGGAATCAAATCAATCCAATTAGTGTTACTCACATAACGGCAGTGAAGGTTTTTACTTTTGTAGTACCTGGAGCACTCGTTACCAGTGTTACTTGAAACAATAAAAAGCCTTCTTTCAAAGTTGCTACCACCACTGTAATGAAAGAAGAAAAATAAAAAAAAAAAGAGAAAACATAGTTAAATGTTAAAGGAGGAGGCTATGTCTTTTTGCCAGGCTGGATCAAAGCCTGGCCAAGATTACATTTGAACATATTTACAATCTTCTTGGCAGCCAGAGAAATCTTATTTAAAAAAAAAAATAAGAAAACAAAGCTTACCGCAGGAATACATGAAAGGCCAGCCCATTTCTGAATTTCAACCCACCAAAGTCTTTCAGTTCCCCCTCAAATATGAGAAGAAACTGCTAGAAAAAGTTTGAAAATCCTTGTTTGCAACAGTGCATTGAACAATGTGCTTCCTACTTCGTGAAGTTTACTAGTTCTACCAAATAGTAGTGACATCTGAAAAGGACCTACAGGAAATACATAATGATTTTCCAACATACAAGCTACATTTCTTAAATACTGTGTTCCAAAAACTAATGAGACAAGATAATATTGCCATGCAGAAGCAACCATACGGTTTATTTAAATTCACCCTTTAAGAAAGGGCCTCGCTATGTGAGTAGGTTTGGGTGACTTGAGACTTCTTTATTAACGATGTAAGTTTATTGTACTGGTTGAAGCAGGAAGCCCTTGCAGATACTGCTTTGTGTATCAAAGAGTAACTCTGAAGTAATTCTGCAGCAGCAATCCTATTTCAGAAACAGCTACTGATCCCCAACTAGAAAATAAAGGGATAGATTCTTAAGTATAGCCTCCTATCAAAAGGAAAAGCTTAACCAACCTTAATACCTAGCTCCTCAACTACTTTTTGTAGGTTTTCACTTTTCTTTTCCCTAAACAGAATGTATGTCAAGACAGCTACCTTACTTATCCGTTAACCCTAGGCAATTCTGATGCTTTTCATGAGCCCTTTTTGTTCTTGATTTCTAGTATTTCTTCCACCCACAACTCTTCTTACACCACTACTATGCTGTTCCTTGACAGAGCTGCATTTACCTACATGTCACCTGTAGGGAATAGACGGTTTTCATTTGAATGAAAGGGAACTCTTAGACAGAAAGAAATGAGTATTTTAAGCTACATCCAAAGTCAAGATTAAGTGGCTAGCCCACCACCAGAGAAACCTGTTTGAGAACTCCAGAGGAAATTCACCTTTAACATCACATTTTTTTAATTTGCAATTCGCCCTCTCCTTTACATGCACATTTCAATCATACATACAATTGCAAATATATGGCTGTAATTTGGTCTTTCAAGACAAGTATTTGAGCCCCAGACACTCAAGACAATACTAAAGAGCTTAGTAAGTTTACCGTAAGGAATGAACATAAGCAACAAAACACATTGTTCTGGTTTTAGCAGCAAGTCACACAACACTGCTTGAACTGTGTCATGCTTGGTAATCTCAAATGCATCACACCATCTCTCTCAAATTTTTGTTGTGTGCAAAAGTACTAGGAGGTCTTGGTAACAGATGGGCAAAATGGAGATGTGGAAGAGCCCCCATTTTCCAGCAATCTGTTTCCAGGGCAAGCACAATGAGAAAAACAGGAAACACACGGCCATGTACAACAATCTGTAGATCATACAAAACTGTAGCACAGATACTACCGTACGGATACTACTTCTGACTTGCAATCTGGTAGTCTGAGGTCTTGTTTTCCTGAAATACACTGTAAAGATACATAAAGTTAGGGAATTTACTTTTTCCACCTGGTCCGATTACAGGGTAGTTTAATGCTCTTGCTGAATTAAAGCAAAAATATAGAAAAGATGTTTTTGCTGTCCTTTACATTAAGCATAACAAGGCAGATTTTGAGGAAGGCTCAGCATCAGAATTGCTACTTCCTATCTGCTACTACAGCTAGGTCTGCTACCAAACTCCAAGCTTCAAACCTCAACATTCTCAATGTGTTGAGAATGAAAGACTAAAACAGAGGGAGGTTTATAAAAGCTCATCTGTACTTGGTAAACCAGACAAAATGTTTTATGTCTCATTAATTTCAGTGGAGAACAGCAATTGCTATACGGCAGCCAACACTATTCACACCAGATAATCTGTTATCAGTTTGATATTGGAAAGAAAGAAGCCATATAAGGAGTATACAAGACTGAGAACCTCATCAATAAAAGATGTGCAAGAGGCTGCTGAAGCCTTGGTATGACTGGGCTACTTGAGTGAGTGAGTGAATATATTCCCCTTCTTGCTCAATAAATATGCTGAAATTTGCTATCAACCCAAGTATGGTCTTGCAAGTGTCAGTACTTCACCCCTCCCAGAGATGGATGTATTGATAAGTATCAGTAAAACACTGCCTAACAACTTGTTCACATAGACGTGCTGTGACAGGAAACCACATCACTGACAGCTCCAACGCATGTAAACAGATTGACTGCCCCTCAAGTTACTTTTCTTCATCATGCCTACCTGCTACTTTCACAGATTGCCTATCAAATACCTTAACTGCCCTTGGGCTGTATGACTGCCAGTTCATGGTCTATGGAACAGCCACAGAGCCCCATTTGACTGGCTGAAATCAGGACAGACACATACTTTATGACCAAGATTTCTGTTAGATGTTTTAATTTACAACAATATCTGACCACACCATGAAGAATATACAGCTGAAAACAATAAACAGCAAGATAAACCCTGTGAGACACAAACTGCATGATCGTGAAAGCCAACTGTGGAGAAACAGAATGCCCAAGCTGTGCAAAACACCTGATTGTTAGTCTGATTTCCTCAAGCTGTCTGGCACAGAAATCTGCATTTTGCACTGTAGTTTTCTCATGTGTGTACAGAGACATTAAGTAGAAACGACAGACAAGAACCAGAGCTCTCAAGCAGGTTTGGCTTGTAAGACATGTAGTTTTCCTCCTCCAGCTCTGGAGAACCTTCTACCAGTTCATCCAGTCTTCTCCTTCAAGAATTACAGACAAAAGTATGACATAACAAAAAAAACCCAAAAAAACAAACCAAAACAAACTGTTTTTAGGAAAGTAGGAAAACAAAATATTTCTCTACGATCAGTTTAACACTATATATTGCAAAATACAGTAGTCTGCACAAAAAAATGTAACATGAATAAAAAATGCATAATGATGTTCTAAGAGTATCCTCAGTTGGAAGATTTGGAAGTATGGAAGCCATTTCCTGCTCATATGAATTTAGCAAAAAATTAGGATGTATTTAGGCAGGAATACAGCTGCAATCCCTAAACACCCAAAAGCTATTTAGCACTCCATAATTAGCTATCACCTACTAAACCACCTTCTATCAACAACAGATCATTGCAAGAGCAAATATATTTGTGTTAATTAGACACAACTTACTACCTAACTTCAGAAATTTAAACACACATTTGAAATTTTTCTTCTACTGCGTAATAGCACTTTTACACCCAGAAGTTCATTAACAACTTCTGTTCTAATCAATCCTACTTCAAAAAAGAAAAAAAATGTTCTATGTGTGTAATTCTTTTCTTCTTTAGAAAACAAGACAAGGGTAGTGGAAGTATTAGAGAATTTGAGAACCATGGCAATCTGTTGGGAAGAAACTTGCACAAACCTCCTACGGATTTCCACAGGATTTCCACAGAAACTGGCAAGAACAAACATGATCGTTAAGCTCAAATGGATGTCACAATTGCGAAGTTTCAACTTGTTCTAGATTTATATGAAAGCTCTTATGACTCCTGAAAATACCCACCATAACTGACATATTGATAGTCAATATTTTGAAAGTCGGTTCAAGCCATCAGAATTCTTTTTAAGTTCACTTTATTCACTGTCCATAACAGAACATTAGTTATTACAATTTAAAGATGGATTTTTTTTTTAAAAAATCTCGTATGTGGAGACTATTTTCATTCACACTTTATTAAGTATTCATAGATATTAAAAATACACCTGACACTTTTCAGTCATATCAAGATGTTAGCATTTTCAACTGTAATCAAACTGCAACTATTCTTTGGAGATGACTATGGAAGCATCAGTGAGGCAACAGTCTGTAACTCCACAAAGTCACTTTGATAATCAGTGCTTTGCCTGTGCAATATGAAACATAATTATTATGCAAATCTCTAGAAACTTAATTTTGTGTTATATTAATTAGGCTGCTGGAAATAAAAACCCAGGCAATTTGCATATGGATTAGGCAGTTTCTTGAAAAGCTTTGAAAACAAGCTAATGAGCATTTTATGCGCATACCTAATCATAACATGTGGGCTTTCCATTCTCCTGTTTGGAGCTCTAATGGCAGCGAAGACACCGATATACACAAATAAGCTTCTGAAAATAGTTGTGCATCTCATTTACTCTGGAGAAATGTACTCTCATAAACATTGAAGGTCCTGGACTGCTTAAAACACATTTACAGTTCACACAGAAAACTGACAGATTATCAAAGGTAGAAGAAAGGAAAGAACTGACAAAACTATTCTTAGATTTATTTCCATTTTTAAACAGGTGAGCAACAAGTTCATTTAAGAGCTGGTGACTGAAATAATGAATATCAGCAAAGATATATACAATGGGTTACTAAAACCCATAGTACAGTCACTTAGAAATGGCATTTTAATTTAGCTTGAGGTTCTGCTAATGTCCTAATTTGTCTTCCCTGCTTGCTACTCTTTCTGCATTTTTGGCTAAAACAAATATTCTTTACGATGACTTGATATGAGTGTTTAACAACAGAAAAAGATCATCAGTTTGTTTGCGTTGTCCCTTTCCAACACAGCCTTTAAATTGATCTTCTCTTAAAAATGTTGCTCCAAGGTACAACAAATTTAAATGACTGTGGTGAATTTCATACAGGAGAAAGCAAGAAGTATTTGGGAAGATGGGAGAAGGCAGAAAGCAAAACATGCCTGGATTCCCCTTTTCTCTTGCTGAGATCCTTGAGCAGAATAAATATAATAAGAAAAGTATAATCGCAGCAACCTTCCTTTGCAAATACTACAGGATCAAGAGTAATGGGACAAAAGCAAAGTACTCCTCATTCCTCAGCAAGGCGATGCCCCCCAGCCTTCTCTTCATAGAGTTCTGAAGGATAAACTAAATGAGGAACGGCAGCTCTGACATGGAGTCAGAACACGTTGCCTGCCAGAGGAAAGATTTCCCAGGGGGAAGACCGTGAAGAGCTTGCTGGCAACCAAGCAGCTGAACTAACGCTAAGAACATTTTAGGGTATTCTGGTACAAAGAAGGATCAAAACTTAAAAAAGAGAATATGAAGATACTGGTTTAGCTGGTGGTTTAACTTCAGTTTGTTCAATGCAACCAGTGCAACAGTTAGCTGAAATACAAACCACACAGGTATGATTTGTATTTTATAGCTTAAAGTCATTAACAGGATGTCACATTTCAAAGTCAAACCTTAAGGGTTTTAGAGGGATTTTGATTTGTTGGGTTTTTTTTGCTTGTTTGCTTCCTTACATGCAATCAGTAACAAATACCTTTTACAATTAGAATAACTATATAAAACATGGTTTGTTTCCTCGCAGGACACTGATGCAAAAATACTGTGTCTAAAATAATGCTGACCTATACTCTCAGTATTCTAGAACTACAACAGCAGAAACTGCATGTTTGTTAACTCCAAAGAATAAATGAACAAAAGCTACATGGGTGGCATAAGCTAAAAAGACAGCCTCTGCTATGCATGTCCTTATTTAGTATGCTTGGTCTGTAGAAGACTTCTTGCAGTATTTTTAATAACACTCCATTAGGTCTTTTATATTGCAGTCTTTGTATTGTATTTGAAATAGTGCACAATGTTATCAAAACTGTGATTTAATATGGATGCCTAACTCTTTTTATCAGAGTAGGTCAAGCTGTGTACTGTGGCGCTAAAATGTTCTTTGGCTCCAGAACTACAAGCATGTATTCCCACTAAAAGATCATCACTTGTACAAAGTTTGTCACGTGATCAGATGTGATGCAGAAACAAAAGAAAAACCAATTCACTTGCACTATGGCGTTCTGTGTTTTAAACCTCTTCACATTTTGTGTGGGGCTAACAATTCAATTCTTTTCACCCTGGCTCACCCCAAAATCCCTTTCAGTTCTGTAACAACCTCCTTTACTGTCTGCACTACACAATTATGACCTAGATGTTTCCACTACTGGCATGTATAATGATTTATTTTCTGTTGATTCTGTAACAGAACACTCAAAAAAAAAAAAAAACAAAACCCATGCTGAAGCACATTAAATAGCTATACTGGCCTTAATAATTTGTTAATCTGAAGAGGATTAAAAAAAAAAAAAAAAGAAAGAAAAAAAAAGAAAACAAAAAAAAAAGGAAAAAGAGTTCCTATCCAGGCGCATCCTAACATCAATGGATGATTTCATTTTCTATATCTCAGAGGAATCCATTTCCTGAAAGCTCATCTTGTAGCAAGGCAGTATTATTCTCTGTGGCTCACCTGCTCCATGTACAAAAGCCTGTCCTGCTAAGAAATCACTGGTTTACACTTAATCATAATGAATTTTAGTTTTAGTAATGTTTCCCATTCATGAAATATAATCTGGCCTCTTTCTCTTTCCTCACTATACAGTTTGCTTTTCTTACCCAATGTAGAGCTGTGATTAACTAATCTTTGGCTGAGGTATAAAAGTCTTTACTGTCAATCAAGAATGAAGAGTTACACCATGACTGGAAAAAGTTGCATAACTACCAGGAGTGCCAGGCAGCTTGCATCTTGTCAGCCTACATTAAATATCAATACTAATCAAGAGACAACAAAGAAAAAGATGATGAATAATCCAGAAAAAGACGGAAGTCCAAAGACATTATGATCATCTTTCTCTTTCCGTTAAGAAATTTAAAAACAAATTCTCTTCAGCTGTCCACAGCTGTTGAATGAATACAGAGATATACACACGTCGCAAATAGTTGATGGGTTTCCTTTTTTATTTGAAAAGATGCGTTCACAGCCATCTAGCTAACACAGGATCTCAAACTTTTGGGGCCACCAGACCACTATCAGCGCTCAGACGTCCTCGCTGGCCACTTGCATTCAAAGGATTGAGGTAGTTTATAGATGTGATCTTTTTCTGTACCGCTCTGCAAGCTATATTTTGGGTCCTGACTATTACACACCTACACACATACATAGCACACGCACACCCGGGCAGTGCTGCAGCCCTCCAGCC
>NW_009920398.1:28185-39274 GCF_000696875.1 Nestor notabilis | reverse complement strand
CAGTGGATAAAGAACTGGCTGGATGGCATCATGCAAAAATTGTGGTAAACAGCTCAGTGTTCAACTGGAGACTGGTAACAAGTGGTGTCCCTCAGGGATCGTCATCATCTTTGTTGGTGACATGGACAGTGGGATTGAGTGTGCCCTCAGCAAGTTTGCCAATGACACCAAGCTGTGTGGCTCGGTTGATACACTGGAGGGAAGGGATGCCATCCAGAGAGACCTTGGCACGCTTGTGAGGTGGGCTGATGCTAACCTTATGAAGTTTAAGCAAGCCAACTGCAAGGTCCTACACCTTTTACAAGGTCCTACACTCTATTACAAAGTATGTAAAAAGCCATGGCTTTTCTATCTATTTTCCATGTATTTAGGGTCAGTGAAGGCTGAGACAAAACTTGCAGAAATTTCTCCCCCAGAAAACCTCTCCTGTAATTCTGCATAGTCTGACTACCTATCTGCAACTCATTTATCAATAACGCTCCAGTAGAAGTGGCTAAGAAAAAATCAGGAAACAATTCATCAAAACAAAATACTCTGTAGAACCAAGAATATTTGACTGCCACAGCTTGTGTCAATGTTTCTCTGTTTTTCCCTCCTTGTGCTACAAACCTGTTGCTCTTCCTAACTCAACGTACTGTGTGGTTGCAAACACAAATGCAGCATCGCCTTGCTGCCAGAATTCATCCACACAAAGGAAGCAAGAGTTCCCCAGCCTGTTGCCCTGCCACCACCTTTAACACAATGACATTTTCAGAAAAATATAAATAAATGTGTTGGTCATGGGAAGACAATACCTTTCTTGTTTTTGTGAAGATTTCTCCTGGTAGATAACATGTTTGCTGTTAACAAATTTCAGCTTTTCAGTACATAGATGCATTAAATCTTTAATTCATTTGGTAAATTACAACTGCTGAAACTCCTGATTTACAATTTCATACCTATTATTAAAAATCTAATAATTATTAAGCTTTATTCACTGAGCAGTTGCTTTTTAATTTCTGTCAATTTACAATCATCCCATGCTTCAGCTGTTTTGTGTCCAGCTGAGCAAAACAGAGAAAATGCAAAAATACCTCAACTCTCCACCTACTCTTTCTTGATGGCAGTGAAACATACAAAGAGGGAGTTTACAATACTAAGTGCTTATAAGTCAGTGGACTGAACTAAAGAAGTCCCCAAAATCTGGGAAACCTCATAGACAAAATTGGTCAGCACTTCCCTCTCCTTTTTTACCAAGAAACTTCTAGTTCGGCAGTGCCTGCTGGTCATAGTTACAATTTGACACAAGCAAGGAGATGAAGCCTGAAGAAAAGCGCTATGTTTAGAAAAGCTGAATAACATTAAAAAACTTAAATAGCTGTTTCTTTTCAAACCTGCAAATTATGTGACATCATTTACCTTCCTTCAAGTAAATGGTTTATGATACATTGTCATTAATAGATTACTAGGAAGTGGCACACAAGACCAGACCTGTTAAAAGATTTACTTACTAAAAACCAGAGGCATAACATGATGCAATGTATTCTGGACAGCTCTGCCTATGCTTCAAGCTAGCTTTGGTCCAGACCTCACTGGGACGTTGCAATGTTTCACTGTGCAATGTCACAATATTAAACTCTGCCTCTTCAGTGGTCGTATTAACATAGGCATAATTCTTTATCATCACACAACCTTGCAGCTTGTAGACATGACCTGACTAATGCCAGTCATTCAGAATATAACTGAAGACTGTCAACAGCTGCCTGTCTTCCTTCAACTCTTTACAGCTTTCTCTGAAGCTGGTCTTCACACCTGAAGTGATTTACCAAAGACAGGACAATTAACCAGTGACTTTGTTTGCATTGGAACAGAAGAGCACTCATTTTCCTTTCTCTTGTTTTAGCCATCAGATACCTTTAATCAAGTTTCTGATTCAGCAAAAGGTAAATTTGAATGTACAAAATACAGTTGTCAAGTAGGCCATGTGACTTGTCCATTTGACCATCAACTTTCATAATTATTTCATGATTCTCTCTTTGTTATGGACTTGTCTGGGACTGCTATGAGGTGAAACAAAGTATGCAACAGTTATTAAAATATGACGTTTAATTGCTTTGGATTTCCTCCTAAAAGTATCACAAAGTATGAATGCAGGATTACGGCCTCAGTGATGCAGAACTCTCTTCTGCCTTAAATGGTTTCTCACTGGTCTTTAATAATATTAAGCTTCTCATCAATTTTCTGTTAGTGCCTCTTGAGCGGTTAAAGTGGTGAGATTAACTATCCCTCCTGAGCACCTGTAGTAATACACAACCATGACTTTATGACAATGTGTACCATGAGAGAGATGTGGTTAGAGCTCAGCACAGTCATATGCTGGTATGTCTTAATAGAGTTCTAGACCTTCAGTAGGTCACTGAAAGCACAGTGGGACAAAGGCTGACAGCAGTGATGACAGCTAGCAATGCCATTGCTTGAACTTCACCTTCTGGAAGTCTCTTTCTTTTTCTAAACTAAGCAACCTCTGTCTTCAGGACTTTCTCTGTCCTTTTTTTAAATCCTGTTTGATTTTGCTCTTCTCTTGTCCTCATCTCTCCTGATCCAAAACCACTCCAGATGAGATTAACATTACAAAGGGAAGTGGATCACAGGTGGAATAATATGGACATTAATGTAGCCAAAAATATCACAGCATAGGAAAATAGCCTTGACAATTCCTTGGGGTTTTTTTGTGCCTGTTTTTCATCCTCTAATCTATTTGTAAGATACAGAATTTTTAAAATTCCCTGCTGCTTGCCATTTGCACCATGTGTTGCAGGAATATCCTAACTGTCTCCAGCTATGATACCTGAGCCCTTACATATCTCCTTAATCTTCCATTTCCATTGGTGGGAAGCCAAGGAGTGCAAATGAGAAGCTTAAGGTTCACCTAGCTACTCAGCCTCAACAAGTGGAGACCAGGACCCCTGTATAAAACTAAGGAGTATGTCATCCACATTTTTATTAAAATCCTAATGAATTGGTGGGAGATTTGCAGTTAAAACAAATCAAGAGAGCACATATATTAAGTGTGATGGATTTGCAACATCTGTATGAAATTTTCAAACATAAATTATTGCAGCTCTAAAAATGGAAAATTACTAAGAAGATAGTTATAACATGGTTCTCATAAATAAGGAATCTTAACAACAAAGTGGCAATTAACTGGTCAAGCACTGGTGTCTTGGAGGAAGAATTGATCATCTGTTGAGTGAATATTAACTGCCCAAGTGATTACTGCATGAAAGAATTATTGTTTACAGAAAATTAAGGAATCTGTGTCCAAAATAAGGTGAGAAACCTGATGAGATTCTCTTGAATCTGAAATGAGGCCTTTTCCAAAGATTAATGTTCTAGTTTAGACAGTGAGTTTTAGAAAAGATGAGGAAAGTAAGAAGCATATAGTGATCTTAGTAAAAAATAAGATTCTTAGAAAAGGTCTGAAAGGAGGAAATTTGCATGTGACAAATAGGTGTTACATATAGCATTCATCTGAAAACTCAATTCATTGAGATGTTTTTCTGATTTTGAAAACAATAATAATTTTTCCTTTGAAGAGTATGAAAAAATAATCTGACCATTATAAAAGTTTTTTTGGATTAAGTACAGGTACTAAAACTTGCTCATCCCTGACAGCAATAGTGTTATCACTAAATATTTTAGGCATTGAGGTTTTAAAAGATGAAGGAGAGCAATGGAAAGAGAAGAGAGTAAGAACATTATGAAAAAAAAATCACAAGTAGGGCAATGAACAACAATGAAAACATATGAAAGACCATCTATTACTACACTCTTTTTTTTTTTTTTTTTTTCTTCTTCAGGGAATTAAAATCAGAAATAAGGTGGATATGGGATCCATTTTTCACATAGGAATCATTTGTGTTATAACATTTTGCTTGGATGGAGAACAAATCCTTTTGCAATTGTTTTGCAAACTGTTCTTTTGCAACAGAGCACTGGATGACAACTAGTAGGATGATCTCTCAGATAATTCAAAATACATACCTGCAGGATATGGAATGTTTTAAGGCCATATTAAGAAAAAAGTAGCCAAAAATAACAGCCCACAAACAATACTCAAAGGCAAGTGAAAAGACAAAAGGGTAATGGAAAGGAAGACACAGGCAAGTGCAATGTAAGAAAAGAGAGAAGAATCAAAGGAGCAGAGAAAGAACATTCATATAAAATGGGGAACTGTTGATAAAGCGTAAAAGAAGGTGAGAGAAAGTGTAAACTTTGTGGAGAGGAGTTAACACAGCTAACCTTCTGAACAGCATGTGACCAGCAGCAAAATTTTTGATGCTGTGTTAATCCTGTCATAAACTAAATCACACACCATGGAAAACATCTTTATTTCCACTGGTTTTCCTGAAGGAATATAGATTTATTTTTAAAACTGGTAATCCCAAATCTACATATGTCCTCAAACAAAAGGATAAACCTGAAGCAAGAATTAACTCCATATTTTTAAGACATGTCTTTTGTAGGAAAGAAGTATGCCAGTATTTTTATGCATAACACGTCAAGTATCTTCTTTTGGCATTTACTTTAGAAAAAAGTGCGTATTACCAACTACATTAAACAAAATTTTAAGACAAAATATTTGGGGTGGGATAGAAACCTACTCAAAACTGATTTAAGATTCTCTCAGATTAGTTTTAGTGCTATATCTGAATCTGAACTGAGGCATTGCTAAGTATCCCGGGACACCTAAGTTTGTTGTTCATGGGCAATGAGTGAGAACACTGGGGTAAGGAAGGGTGGTCCTATTGAGCAGGTTTTAGGTTGAATATGTTCTAGTTACATGTCAGGCTTGCTGTTATTCCCTCAGTTTTGAAATTAATTGCATAACACTAAGTTTAGTAGGATGATTTGGAGGTAACATCATGCTTGTAAATTTTACAGAGTTGATTCATGTCAAAGCTGGACATGAACAGTGTATCAGCAGCTGTCTTCTCTGTGTTGCAATGTACTATCCAGTTTCCCACTGCATGGCCCTGCTATTCATGCCACAAAAAGCAGCCTGCTCTCTCGAGTTTGGCAGTGTTACTTGACACAGTTTCTTACCAGGAACATGGAAGGGTTGGAAATGGGGAATGTTGCTTTTCCTGTTTCCTCCTTACAAACAGTAGCACCACACACCAAGCAAAATCCCAGCTGAGGCAGAGATGGCATTTATACAATGTCAGCAGGTGTCTGTGAATCTCAGGACAAGACTGGCTGAAGGAAGGGGCTGTTCTGTGTGCCCTATACACATGGAGCAAAAGCCCTGCTGATGTGAGATTTGGTTAGTTTCACAGAAACCACCAATGTAGCCTTTACCCACACTGTTTAGCAGAGACATAACCCACCTGACCTTACGCATCCCAGCTGTATCTGCCTGACCCATAATCACATCCGCTACTTGCAAACCCTCTCTTTGGCTTCTCTTTCCTTGACACCAGCCCACCCCTGCCAATTTCAACCTCTCCCTCAGGTCTGCAAAGGAGGGCACGGTTTGGGTTAGTGTTAAGGTCAGGGGCAGGGTTAGGGTTAGATCCAAAAGTCTCCTTCCTAGTCAGTTCAACCTGTTATGAGTACCCCCTTATAGCATCTCCCATGTCAAAGCAACTTCAGTTGTCTGGTGGTCTGCCGCTTAGAGAGGGTCTAAGGAGATATATTTCCCCCTAGAGACCAACTCTCAGACAAGAGCATTTGCAAGTCTCTCAGGCATATTACACATTTGCAGTTCTTAGACTTGGAGTATATCCTATTTCTCGTGCTGAGAAACTTCTTATGGTGTAATGGGAAAGGGAGATGAAAGCATGTCCAACAGCACTGTTACAGAAGCAGAGTCCCATACAAACCGTCATCTTTCCTTACCCACTGGAGTGTGTGAAAGCAGTCCTCATTAAATTCTGAAATAGCTCTGGGTATTCAAAATTACCTATTTGTCTTTTCTTAAAAAGGTCATTCTATCTCATTTCTGCTAGTATCAGTTAATTGAGATGTGAATGTTGTACCTGTGCTGAACCCACTGTAACCATTTGAAGAGGAGCACTAAGCAGTCATCACTTCATAACCACACTTGTCCATTCTACGTGTGAACCTGTACACAGGATTTAAAATCATTACATTTGAGAGAAAAGGTATTGCATTTCATTATATTTTCCCTAAATGCTGAAATTTTGCACTGCTGATATCTATCAACACTACACTTTTTTGATATCAAACCCAATGATTTACTGGTCATGTTCTAGACAACAAACAATTGTGGAAAAGTATATTATATATGGCCACTATAATAATATACTTGGACAGAAACACAAATCTCAATTTCATTTTTTTTGAAATTTTTACAATATTTCCAGTATAAATTACACTTAACTGTATTTAGAAACTGCTTAATTGGCAGCACCACAGTGGAAAAAAAATACCAATTTAGCTTCTTGAAGCTCACAACCCCTACTAATAACTGCGTTGAGATAAAACTGCTGTTATTTCTTGAAACTCTGTATAATCCAAATGTACACCAACCAAAATACAGCATTTAAGAGCCACAACAAAGCAAAGAACTAGCATGGAAAAGTGAAAAAGGGACAGATAGCTGGAAGAGCACTGTGGTGAACACCAATTCATAGCCACAAGCAGGAGTGAACTTGTTAGCATCAGGTGCACTAGTTTAATAGCTAAGTGATCTTATTATTAAACCATTATTTAGTAACACTGTCATGAACTGCATCAAATGTAGTACCACATATAGAAGAAAATATGTCATTCAAACTGTCAAAGGGAATGGAATAGTTTTCTGCTATGCCAAATGATACTTCATCAAACTGACATCCAAAGCAAAAGAGATTAAATGGTTTAGACTTTATTATTATTATTACTATTATTATTTCCACCTGTTAAGGAGTAATATTTTCTCCTGAGTTACTAGGCAATAATGTCGAAATTAAAGTTTTGCAAAGCATTGTTAGTCACTTGTAAATACTTTCTTCAGGAAAATACTTGCAACTGTCTTGATGATAAATGACATCCAGGTTATTTCCTGTAACAAAAGAAAGGTAATACAATTTAAAAAAAATGACTAGACAGCTCTTTGAGAGGATATGAATCAAAGACACAACAGTTCAGAAGTATGCAGGTTATTCTGTATGTTTTGTACTTCTCTGTATACCTTCCTTAGGAATACTGGAACTTAATGTTTCAACTATTATGGGGCAAAATTGGGCTTTTTCTTCACCTTTGTGATTGTTCATATAAGAATAAGGGAAGGGTATGAACCAGGTTAACTCTTTCCGCCTTCCACATTGCAAGTGCATCAGGCTTTTAAATATGTACTATCTTGTAATATAAAACTGTTACTGCCACTCCAGACTTGGCTGCTGTAGGGTTAACAGCATTTTGTACCCATTTTTAAAAAATCTTACTTAACAATTCTTTTCTGGGAGAAAAAAAAATGAAAAAACATGACTCGATGCAAAGGCTGTAGATCACCCAAATTTAATGATTCATTAGAGAGACTGAACTTGAAAACTGAAAAAAACCCACCTCTGCTCATAATATATAAATGTTTTCTTTTAGATTCTGAGGTAATTTTACTCATAATTCTACATAAGAAATTCTGCATAGAAATCACTATCTTCAGCAGTATAAAAGATTATTAATTCTTGTTTATTTCCACCATAATGTGTCACATGAACAGCACTGTACATGGTTCCATTTCTTCTCCTACATGGTATGTTATTTGCTTTGCTAGTATATTTATCTGCAGTTTTATGCAAATGTTTTTGAAATCTTTTCACTTACTTTGTTGCATTACAAGCAAGGCAGCATTATCTATTGCCTAGAAGTAGATGCTATTTACCTCTGCCTTACTTAAGTGGATTATACTGTGCTAACTGCTGATAGGGTTCAAAAGGAAGAAACATTAACTGTATCCTTGTATTATTGCATTAACATGCCAAAAACCATTATTTACTTTCTTCCAACTAAATACCTCTTTAGTTCATTATCAGATTAATTATTTTTGCTGATCCTACAAATTTTCAGGAGTTACTGAATTCAAGTGTGACACATTACTTCAATGATTTTAATTATTAGTTCACATTTAAAATTAAGCCAGTACTTGAAAATCAAATTAAAAAAAAAATATGGATGGAAGTCAGGTTCTCACAGACATAACGACAATCCTAAAACTACCCTACATGTTCCTTCCACCTCTGGAGATGCCAAAAATCAATAAGCAGGATGCTATTGTTCAGGGTTTTTTACTACAAATTTCTCTGCTCTGCAGTGTTTCTGCCTCTGGGCTTCTGCATGAGCACCTCAGCTGAGGTTGTTGCTGAGCAGCTCAATGCCTACTTGAAAATACATGCATTTCCACTCAGGTTTCCCCATGGAAAATTATCATGTCATGGTTTGGTGGATATTCTGCAACACACCACCTGGGCACAATGTCAGCTTTTTTGTAAAAGCTAGGGCCGCTCCTGGATTTCTTTTATGGTTGAGAGGAAAAACCAGTGTTCTTTTTTTCCACACCTGCACATCTTTCACTAGATTGCTTACCCATCGTGTGGGGATACAAACTGCAGAGAATTCAAGTTTCATTGGACTAAGAAAAAGGAAGAAACCTGTCCTTAGCCCCAGCCTCTGATATCTGGACTCCTTATGTATAATTTACAGTAACTTTTTTTGTGAATGTGCATAATGTACAGCAGTGTCAGAGCAGAAATGTGAAATCTTGCTTCCCTGAAGACTGTTCTCTATTAAATGCAGTAAAACAGTTTGTACAGGGTATAAAAGACTTCCTTTTTTCAGTATATGCGCTTTCTCTCCCAGGAAAGTTTCATGTCTGTGTCCTCAAAGGAGAAGACTTCTTCATCCAGCTCTGAAGAAGGAATTGAAACCTTAGGGAAGTAAGGCTGAAAAGTACTCTCTTGCTTTTATTGTTTCCTTAATTTTAGTTTGTGGTCAGCTCTCTGCTGGCAAAATACGGTTTAGTTCTCTGTTCAAAATTTACTTGGTATCCTACTTTGCATATAACTTGCAGAGAGTCCTAGGAGAGTAACTCAGATTCTTCATTGCAGTTGTAGATTAATCTCTACAGATGGTGGCATGCTGAGCTGGGTGCACTGCAGACACTGGGGAGACTTGGAACATCAGTGTACACCAAGGAAAATAGTTTATCTCTCTGCTAAAAACTGGGTAGGACTCCTGCTTCAAAACATTTGGTGTGTCACTCTCAATCACTCTTTTTTTGTTGTTGTTGGGTTTGTAGTGTCTTTTGGGGGGGGGTGTGTGTTTCTTTGTTTGTTTTTGGGTTTGTTTTTGGGTTTTGTTGTTTGGGGCTTTTTTCAGAAAATAGACATGTTTATCCTGTATTGTTTGGGTACATCCAAGGATGAGCTGAGCCTCATGCCTCTCCATTAACCACAGGGACATCCTAAATTATTGGTTAAGATAAGTTGTCTAATATTAAGACATGTTAAGGGAAGTGGTATAAGCCCTGCTCCTTCTCAGATTTTGTCAGCATCCCTCCAGACACACAGCTGCAGACTCATGAGCTCCCCTCTCCTTGAGGACCATTGTATCTCCAGAACAAGGAGAGAAGGAGCAGGATCCTCTATCCCCCAGCCATCACTGTCTCTCTCTCTCTTTCACACACTCAGGCATGCAAATAATATAGCCAATTTCCTTTTATACCACAAACTTAGTGCCTTAGGCTTCTGCTACTCCCCATCTCTTCTTGCAGGGGCACTCAGGGTCCACAGCTGAAGATGCAATAGGTGGGTAGCCACAAGCAGGCTACTCTGCTGCCTCCCAGCACACAGATGGCAGCTTTTCCTGCAGTCCCAGGATGATTTCCTAGGCAGCTGAGAGGCAGTTGGCTGTTGTCTCTGCTCTGCATAATGCTGCAGCAAAGCAACCGCTTGCTTTTGCTGTGATGGCCCAAAATCATCGCTCTTTGGATTTTACCAGGCCTGCAAATTACCCCTTTGTTGTACAGACCTGGTCAAAGAATAGAAAACAAGCTGGGGAAGGGACTATACTCCAGTATGTCAAATGGTGTTACAATGCGGAAAGTTATTTTTCCCTAGAAATTCTCTTGAAACAAGATGTTGATAATTAATCCTGTTCCTACAGCAGCTAATGGGAATAACATCCAAAAAGTGGTCTTTATAATTTCAATTTTTACCTTATATTACCACCTTTAACTTAAACTGAGCCTGAATGAGCATGAAGATGAAGGTGGCAATAATTACTTAAAGCTATTCTAGATAAAGTAAAACCAAAATAAGAGTAACAATGATCTGCTGTGAAAAATAAGGGAAGCACAGATTGTTGGGTTTTGCTTGAACATTGTAAAGAGATGTGAATGGTCATGTTCAAAGTTAGTTTATATTGAACTAACTTGAAGGTGCATGTTATTATTTCTTTTCTAAAGTGTAATTAACATAAGCTTTTGAATACTATTATGTTTGTGCCAGAATTTTAGTATAAGAGAAAAAGTATATGAAAATGTGTATTTGTTATCCAGAAATAACCAGGTGGGGTTTTGGAAAGAACTAAAGTAACTACAACTTTCTTCCTTTGTTGTTAATTAAGTTTGTAGCTTCTACTTTGAAGATACTAGGAAAAATATTTTTAGCATCGTCCAAAGCTTGCCAAAGTTGACAGAAAGTCTCCCACTGAGTTCAACAGGCTTTGGATCAAGTGCATAGTAACCTCAGAAATTATTTATCTAGTCCACTCTGGTCTATTCATGTTTCGAGGGAGAAGCGTCCCTCATTTTTCCTGAGACTATTTTAATAAACTAGCAAAACCATCACAAAATCTATTTTGTTTTTTTCCATCTGTAAAATGAAAATATTACCCAATTATTAAGTACTTTGAGATCCACTGACTTACAGAGTGCATGTACATAGGTGTATGTATCAGCACCATTTCACCTTACCTCTGCAGCTTCTTATCCAGCAGCAAATACACTGTCTATGAGACTTTCAAACACATTTTATATACAAGAAGAAGTTTATATAATGCAACTTATCCTGCCAATTGTGCCACAGGAAAACACATTTGCTCATAC
>NW_009920398.1:21098-28154 GCF_000696875.1 Nestor notabilis | reverse complement strand
TCCTGAATTAAAAAATAAAAAGTAGAAAAACAGTTTAGTGATTGCGAGTTAGACAGATTCCCCCAGTGTCAGGTTTTGTCATTTTAGGACAAGGTTCCCCAGCATCTTCTGCTTTGATTTTATTTTTTTTTTTTTTTGTTCAAAACCAGAATCAACTGTCTGTCAAATGGCTGCAGAGCAGCATCTTCAATAGCAAGACTGCCAAGCGGGAAGACTTTATAAACAACTCACACCACCACTCAATTATTACTTTAACTGAGTAATTAAACTGAGTACTTAATATTCATTATGTTATTCACCAAGCTACTTTCCAATATCCTAACAATATTTTAAAGGATATTATTTCCATCATTCATGCTGACAAATTTAAAGCAAAATTTCCACTGTGCCCTTTCATCCACACTGTAAAAAGCAGATTCATTAATTGAACATCTTTTGAAAGGAGTACCTTTCCCTGTCTGTGATGAAAATTCATAGAACAGCAAGCAGAATTCTTAATGTATTACTTTTGTACAGTAACATTACTTTGTGTGTATATATTTATATTTTTGTGTAACTATAAATGTGCATATATATATATATAAAAAATGTATTTTATACCTACAGACATATCATGGCTCCTTCACAATTTTTACTCTGCTCCTCCTACAAAGCTGTTTTGCTTCATTGATTTTCAGTTATTCTAAAAATACTTTTGTGCAATGACTGCTCAGTACTGTACCTAAATGGCTAGGGATTTAAATTCAGAATTCAATGCATTTGCTTAAAGACTAAACATAGTATATGCAGTCCCTTGAAAGAGCGGTCTTTAACAAAGCATAACATTGAACAAATCAGTTCTAAAAACCAATACAGAACACACTTTGCAAAATCACATCGATTGTACAGCTATTTTGCTACATTAGTTCATGTCACACTGCTCCTTCTACATTTCATTATTCTTTTTTTTTCTATTCCAAGGATTTATCTGCTATATTGAAGGCACCAACAGTACAAAAAGTCACATCTGCAAAGTCATATTAATGAAAATCACATTTATAACATGTAGTTTTGAATACAGTTTATTTATTTAGAATAAATAGGGAAAAAAAAAAAGGTGGAGACAAAGTGTGGTAGAAGAAACCAAGTACTTCATAGTTCTTTTTCTAACTCATGTTCTGTCCGCCCTTAACTATGTCATTCAGATAGTAACTTCACAGTAACATTCATCAGTACCATGATTTACATTGTGAAACTATCATGACCTGTGATCATCTCTAAAGTCAAACAAGACATTATTAATAAAACTAAAAATGATACATCCTAAACCCATCAAAATTTCTTCAACCTAGGTGCTAAACAAACCACCCTACCCTTCTGAAAAAACATAATGTGAAAGTGATAATAAAGCATTGGTACTTATCTGTATCTCTCCAGTAATCACCCAGAGAGACCATCAGTTTTGCATACTTCTGAATTTTCTTCTGGTAATCAGTACTAACTTCATTTTACAAAGAAGAAAAAATAAAGGACGAGGACACAAAGTAGTGAGAAAGATACTTGTCTAAGACCAAAATTGGGCATTGTTTTTTAGCAGATAAGTTTTAGACCTCATTCTGACACTGACAAAGGTCGCACAGCTGCCTTAGTGTGTAGTAGGACTATATACTGGGATATTTAAAAGTTCCCAGTCAGGTTATTCTTACTAAAGACAAAGGATATTAAGCTTCTAATTGTCCAAGGTCCTGTCTCAAAATCCTTTAGTTAACCTCCAAGATAATTATTATTCAATATGAGAAACTGAAGTAATATACTTTACCTACTTCATAACTCTAAGTGTCTACAGCCAACATGGGAATAATGTGCACTTCTTAATATTTACCAAATGATTAAATTATTATGATTTGTGGAAATATTCCATGATTGAATCATAAACCTGCAGTTAAAGGAGACTCAACAGTGCCCTCCATGTTATTAAGATTGCAGTTCTAAGACATGTTTTGTAGTTGACCAAGTCTGTCACAAAATAGATGTCCATAATAATAATTTTAACGTGAAGCTTCCTTCACCATGTCTGTTCAACACACATTTAGAAAATCACCCTTACAAAGTGATCTGAGCAGCCATAAAGGTGGTCTGGTTAGAAGGGGGAAATTACTGAACAGAATAAATGTCCTCTGAGAAAATACTGACAGTGAAATGATTGCCACCCTTGGAGCTGTGAGCCTGGGAACCAGAAACACCCTTGGAAAGTGCAACCAGCCTCTCTGAAGTACAGCTGGGGTACCTAGAAACTAGAGATATTCTCAGGTACCGATGATAAGTGTAAAGCCAAGGGACTATAATGGCTACTTGTCATCTGAAAAGTGGAAACAGTCTTGGGAAAAGAAAATGGGCGTGAAAGAACAGAAAATGTCATGACCTACTGGCTGAAAAATAAAAATTAAAAGTGGTTGCTCAAAGTGGTGATGTCCTATACCCACTTGTGCATCTATGATATGAAAAGGGCTAAATTTTTATCTGAAATGGAGCCTTCCCATGCTGCATTGACTTTTCCTTTCCTACAAAGGGTGAACTTTCTTGAAGGTCTTGGACTCTCACCAGACATGGCCAGCTGACTCCAGTCTCTGTGACATGGGTCATCTCTGAATTGAGACTGTGCCTGCTGTCATACTGATCCCCCTTTGGGCCTGCTTTTGGGGTTGGGTTGGTTTGTCCTCCCACCTCTGGGATGGTTGGGTTCCCCTCTGTGATAGGTTTGTTCTCCTCTCCAGGATGCTTTGGCCCCTTCTGAAACCTAACTCGATACCGACACTGTATATCCATATAAATAATCTGTCATAAGAATATCTGCTGTTACATTGTGATAAGTTGCTTCATAAGTATAGGTTTGTAGTAATCTGTAATAACATATACCTAATTGATTGCTGTTATTATAGTAATTGTTGCTATAAAACTGGTTATTGTTTTGCAAATGGTTTCTTCTATTATTGACTGCTGCCATCCTATAGATTGATATTACATTATTGATTGCCAATGGTAATTTGTAATAAAAATACACACATATATTCACTTTCTTAAGCTATTTATAGTTGCTAGTGGTAATTTTATGGTATTATACTTGCTAGTGGTACTTTGTGTGATATTTGTGATGATCTGTAATAAATAAGAGAAATTTAGAGAATATAGCCTCCATGTCCTTGTGTATTACACAATCTTACCAATCCATGGTCAGCATTTCTGTATGCCTGCAGGTTGAGTAACCCTATAGGTTGTGACACAGAGGTGGCTGCTTTGTGACACACAGTGAGTTTACTCTAATTCAGAAATCAATTTTTTTACATCTAGCACAAGTGCCCATGTCCAGGGTTACTTGTGAAGCAGGCAGAAACAGATAAAGGAGTTGCAAATTGTTATAATCTGAGTAATTTTTATTTCTACTTGAAAGTTTATTACTGTTGGAACAAAATTACAGGAGTTTTGTTGTGAATTTTTTACTTAAAAATGAATTTTTGAGGAATCTTTATGGTAGAACTCCAGAAATTCTGGATGCACAGTATAATGCCATATATTCATAGCTGTAAGCACATGATTACTTACTTGCACCAAAAATTAATAGTTGAGAAGTTTGATTGAGTGTACATGTCCTCTGAGTGATCATTATTTTGAGCTTTCATCACATTTCCTGCTTTGATATCACTTAACATTTGATTTCATGAGGTTAATTATTCTCAGATTAAGTCTGATTGTTGTAAGATTAGCTCACAGGTCCATATCAAAAGGCTCAAGAAACAGTGGCCCGAATAAATTGTAATATCCTCATTTTCTTGGTGCAGCATCTTAGTCTGCAAAACAGTTCCATTTTCACTTGCACTTTGTGAGGAATTGAAATACTACTGGTCTTGTTTAGAGATCCCAGAGGAGCATCATCTGATAGCAATAAGATAGTATTTGTTCTAATTATTGTTCAAATTACCCTGACATCAGTGGAGATCATTTTGGTGACCTCAGAGGACTTTCCGTATTACTGCATTTAAAACCAAATCTTTTCATAGGATTACTCCAAAGTGAACAATGGTGGTCTTATTTCTTATAGACCACGAAACTTCAGGGTATGCTTAAAGGGGAAAACAAACAAACAAAAAATGGATGGCTCTATATGGAAAAAGTTGAACTACAGATTTTTGCCAGTGACTTCAGAGGCATTAAGCTGGCACTAAGCACTGCATGCTCTCCACTGCATTCCTGGCATCCTCTGCAGAAGCTCTAACCCCAGTCCTCTTTTAAGTTCCAGCATGTCCGCTCCAGGTGGCAGACTTGTGTAAATACTAAAACCCTGTGCTTTAGACCAGCTGAGAATATTACCTGTACACAAAGTCCCACAGATGTCAATGACAAGGCAGAGGATCCTTCATGCTGTTTCCAGGTGGAGGTTTATGCTGCCAAACCTCAGTGCTCAGTGTTTTCCAGACATCAGCATAAGATATTCCTGTTAACACTAATAAAAATGCCAAAGGCAAAAAAGGGTGGTGATAAACTTAAGTAATTTCAAATTACTAAAACCAAGAATGACTCTTCATTAGCAGGTTTACTCTCATTGTTTTGGAAAGGTTTTATTTTTTTTACTTGAATAAGGTTGCTTTTTATTATTACAAAGCTAAAATCTGGGCTCCCTTTAAAATTTCTGACTGAAGCAATCTTGATACACAGTTTGCTGACACAGATGAAAGTTCAGATGGAAACAAATCTTAGGCTGATAAGACTTTCCTTGACCTCTGTCTTGAACGTGTGTTTCCTCCATGAAATCCATGGTTGTTTATGCTGTTTCGAAGAAAATATTGTGTGGATTGCAGTGCTTGTAGATTAATAGATGCCAATGAGATGAATCAGGCCAAACTTTTCCTGTATCTGTTGTTTAGTGCTCATGCCAGTATCTATGTCTATCCTCTCGGCCAAATGTCTCTAACAGTCTGGAATTGAAAGCATATATAAAATTCATGTCTTTCATAAGACAGACAGACACAAGTATCTCTGCCTGCTCTGTTCTTAAGTCTAAAAAGATTTGATAATAGATATTTGTGCAGGAAGTAATCAATACCATAGCAAATCATTTTACATCCTCTCCAAGAACTCTGACATTACAATGTACTAAATGAATGCAATATAAAAATAGTACTAGAATTAATTTAATAAATTAATAGAGATTAATTTAAACACAAACATGTGTATATTGCCTGTATTGTTTTAGTTGGGTATAATTGTAAAAGAATGTTACTGCAAGTAGTAAATGCTATAAATACATAAAGAACTCCTTTGGACCAGGAAACTTAGCAAGAACTCTTAAATGTCATTTAAATAGCATTCTCCTTTCACTATAAACAACAGGGAAAGTGGCTGCAGGTTATAAATTAGAGCTGATTCTTTACACAGTGTAAACCTACTTCTTGCTAGATATGTAAATAAATTTAAAACCTCTGGGATCTGTAACAACACAGAAATTAAATTACAGTGATTGAACAGCAGAAGTTTTAGCCAAGACCAAAGAAATCATAAAAGGGGAAAGATGGGAAAAGGAAAATCGGGTGAAAGACAAAAAGTAAATACAAGAACCTGTTATATGTTTTGCTTTACCTGGAAGAAGCCACAAGTCAGACATGGAAGATATCCAAGATCTGCCCCAAGCCTTATCTGGTTGGTAAGTTTGCATTCACTGGCAGAAGGTTTCTCTCCCACGTTACTCACCAGTAGTCCTCTAGGAGTTAAAACCTACCAGCCATTCATGACCAGCATGGAGGACAGTCTAGTGTCAGTGGGACCCACAGGGTTGCAGATGAGGGTCCATTTTCCAGGGCATGGCTTCTGTAAGTTAGTGACTGTTTAAGAATATGGAGATTCTTTCACTGCTAAGAAAAGCTGTGTGTCTTCTTAAGTCACCTCCTTGCAACCTCTTTCTGGACAAATGCCCTCTGTATCCAACCCCAGTGTATGTCATTCCTATCCCAGAGCCAAATCTGCTATCTGCTTGTCAAGCTTCAGCAGTCCAACCATCCCATACACCACTTATATTCCCTGGCTGGTTTACTCGACAGCCTAGTAGCTTTTCTCTTGTAAGATGGATTTTACAAGAAAGTGGAGAGGAAATATTTTAGTAACTTATTCAATGGTAAGGGCTGGCATTGAGAGCTTTTATGAGCCATGCATAGAGGTACTCCAGCATCAGAAGGAATATCCATGAAGAATGTTTGTGGATTTAAAAGCTCATAAACAGTTCTAAAATAATTAAGCAGTCTTTTATATTACTTGAATTATAGAGCTATACAGAGTTACTTTGGATCAAATATATTTCATATTTGATGATTTAATCGAATAATTTGTATGATTAGAACTGGAAAGCAAATATCATAGTATACTCTAAACAATATTTATTTTAGTAAGTATTTTTCTGGATGTCAAAAAGATACCCAAATTTATCTACCATCAAAAATATTTTGCTTTTTCTGCTAATGAGCGTTCTTGGGGAAGTTGAGTATTAGATTATCATAGGGTTGAAGGACTGCACAGGTTTCACTCAGGATTCTGCCTGCCTAAATTTAAACTATAGTTCAGAAATTCATACCTGACCCAAACCCGAAGCTCCTCAATTTGACAAAGCCAGAAATATCCCATGTGCTAAACTCCTGGGCCTTCTGGGCCTGCTCATTAAAAGAACTAAAAAAAAACCCCAAAAAATAAAAGAAAAAAAAGCCAAAGAAACAAAGAAAACCCCAAACAAACCACATTTTCATCCTTCCATTTCACAGTCTTACACCCTAACCAAATGTTTACCTTTCCCAAGAGATCCCAGTCAATTTCTGAGAGAAACAGTGAGATTTCACTGAGAGCTGGCATCTTAGCTGGCATCTGCAGTGACTGACAGAAGAGACAAGAAGATTGATGGAGATAAAAGTCTTCATCCAGGTTTGATCCATAGGAGATAAATGGGGACTTGGTTCAGAGTTCAGGTTACTCTTCAGTGATGCCTGTGATAATGCCCTGAAGAAACAGATACTGCCATCTTGGCTTCTTATTGTACTCTGC
>NW_009920398.1:0-21067 GCF_000696875.1 Nestor notabilis | reverse complement strand
GCGGTTCATACAGGCATTGAGCATGTTATGACAAGAGTGATACTACGGTTGGAGCTATGAACAGAGTCTGGGACAAGCTCTGCACACAGCTGCCAGACATACAGAGATAAAGATATAGGGTGGCATTGCATGGCATGACTGCCTTACAGTCATTAGAAAAAATCATCCAGTAAATAAGAGCTTTGAGCTAGGGTGTGAGACATCAGAGGCCTTGGACTTAACTGTTTTGCTGTATCATCCAAGCCTTAACAAAGCTGGAATGAGGTTTGGTGTTTGCTGCAGTTTGTGTGCCTTCCACAGCCCTTGTGTGTTTTCAAAGCAGAGAGTACAAAATAATGTAATTAGACAGTACTGAAATTGCTAACTTCCATGGATATGTGCAGAACCTTCAGCTATAACAAGTGCTGTTTATTCAAAATAAAAAGACTTCTTCCAAAAGTCATTTACATCTACTCTTTGTGAAGTTGAGAATACATGGTGAAGAAAAGCACTGTGAAAGTTTTCTATCTAGCCTAGCACCTTTTTAACAATGTTTAAAAAAAGAATTGAAAACTAGAAATATTTAGGAAAGAAGGGGTTTTTTATAATCATTTATAAACTTTGGTGTTTTATTAGAATTTCTCAAAATTAAGTTATTTTTCTTCTTTGCTGAACTTTAAGAGTAAAGAGGAATTACTTGATTTGAATTCATCTAAGTTTATCATTCCCGTGAGTACGTATTAGCAAAAATATCTTCCTCTTTTCCCTCTCTCACCATCCATTTCAAATAGAAGTATATAATTTCATTCATAGCCAAACAATATCTATCTTTTCAGAAATTTTAGTCAAAGTAAGGAGGTGAATCAGAACGCATCTTTCTCAAATCTCATCAGGTAAAGCTGCTCATTTTCACACAAAGTTTTGAGATTTAAATTTAAATCTCTTCTTTTCCTTGAGAAAACTAAACCTCTGTATTTCACTTTTCTAAAGAATACCCAGTCCATGAGATTTAAGTTAATATGAGCTGTACTGTTTTGACTTTCAGCAAAATCATAAAGTGACAAAGTTACAGAGATGCTGTTTGGAAGGTGTCCTGTCCCCCTCAGTGGGTGTGGGGGGTGGTGATTTCTTACAATACTCTGTACAGTTCACAGGAGAAGCCACAGGCCATCCAGAGGTTGAAAAATCAAGAAACAATTAATTTTATTGCAAATTTCCCTAAAACTGTGTAAGAAGAAGCAAAAGTCTTGGCCAGTTCTTATTCTTAGAAAAGATATGAAGTAGAAGGAGAAAAGGAGAAAGGAAAGAAAGAAGGAAAAAACCCAGAGAAATAGGATCACCACCTTGTGAATCCAGCAATGTCTTCTCCATCAGCAAGTGGAAATTCTTCCAGCTGAGGTCCTTTCAGTTGTAGTCTTTGGAGTCCTTGTGGTCCTTTGTAGTCAGTGACTCTACACATGGCTGAATGACGGGTTTGTCTTTTTATAGGGTCAGGTTCTCTTGGAACCCTCCAACAGGTGGAAACTCATTTGTAGGGGTATGTGGTGAGCCCCAGACCCAGTTCACATTGTCCCTTGACAGGCACCGTAGTGTCTGTCACGCTGTCTCCATGAAGTTTATTGCCAGTATAGTTGACCTTTATGGCCACAGGGCAGACAACACAGGAAAGCATCCCCCACTTTCAGGGAGCAGGATCCCCTGCTTTGCCCCTCTGTCTTTTGCCCAAATGATTACACAATGTCAGTTCCTTCTTTTGAGTTGTTTTGAGATAAACACAAAAAGGATCTCTTGACCATCTCAGAAGGCACCTCTGGTGGTCACCCAGACCAGCCTGTTGCCCAAAGCAGGAGTGCTGCCAGCACCAGATCAGCTCTGACATGTTAATTGCCTAGCTCAGTCTTGAACACCCTAAAAGGCAGTGATCGCACCACCACTCTGGGAAACCTGTCCCAGTACCACACCACCCTCCCACTGACAAAGCTTCTCTTAACATCCAGCTAGAAACTGGACAAGCTTGTGGCTGCTACTTCTTTTACCATCTTTGGCTCCATCTCCTTTGAATAGATGTATGCAGTTCTTAAACCATCCCTCTTAGCTGCTGTCATGAGGCTGAGGAAGCCCAGCTCCCTCAGCTTCACACAGATCAAGGTTTCGGTCCACTTCCAACCATAATCCTTCTAGGGCTATGTGCCTGAAACTGGATGAAGTAAACAAGGTACATCTTCACTACTACTGAAAAGGAGATAGAGAGTTTCATTTAAGTCTACTGTCTGTAATTCTTATTAGGTCAGTCAGCATGCAACTTTTGTTACCTATGTGTTTAGCTTTCATTTAACCTAGTCTGAGTTGCAAGGTACTTCCATGTGAAAAAGTCTTCCAGGTGAAAGACTGACTGAACAAAAAAAGGAAGTGTCTGAACTGGTGGCTTAGGCAGGGGCTACAGTATCCACTCCTGCAAATGTTTGTCAGATGTATGAGCCTTTATTTTTGTTTGCTTTTTATGTTCTTGTTCTTAATGATCCTTATAGGTTGCTTCCAACTTGAGTTACTTAATGATTCTATCATTCTATGAAATTAATGAATAGCTCCCACCTAAATCCTAGTGAATGTGTTTCCATATTTATTGCAAGAAAAATTTTTGTAGACAGTTTCTCTGGAAAGATTAAATGCTGCCAACGTTATCGATTTTGTATTTTGTATTTCAAAATAATTTAATGAAATCTGATATTCATAGAACTAAATAATGGAGAACTCTTGTTAGACTGTCTTACATACTGGGAATCTGTAAAGAATTTCTATTCTAACATTCAAGATAACTCCCATAAGGATATCAAAGGAAATGAGCTTAAGCATCTAATCTGACTTGAAAGATAGTAAAAGACTTTGTTAGAAGAAAGAAAGAAAGAAAGAGAGAAGAAAAATTTGAAAGCCAGGAAGAATCCAAATCAGTAGGGGAAAAAAAAAAAAAAAAAAAACCCAAAAAAAACAACCCTAAATAAACATGGTTAGAACTGTAAAGCTGAAGCTCACTTTTGTGTTTTATTGAACAAATTCTTGGTCATGCTGAAGTCGCTTGTACATTGTGCGAACTACACACTGAATTTGAATAATAGACCCATAAATCATAGATGAAAAGTTAGCAGCAGATTTAAAATACCTATCAGATGTGATGGTAAACTCAGGATTTCCTGTAGCAGGCTTATATTGTTCCAAGACAATTCTCAGATATCACAAAGACCAAAAGCAACACGTGCTGGATGGATTCATGACAGAAAAAAGTATTTAAAGCCTCATATTTTATTTTTATGTTGTATTACATTTTTTAAACCTTAATATTTAATAGATGTTGCAAGTAGAGAGCTATGCCTAGCTCTTGCTAAGTGATTTATCTAAATAGGACATAGTATCTAAAATTAGAAACAAAAAGGAAACGTTTTTCAGTAGAGTCATGAACTGTTACGATAAGATACATGGTGGATTTTCTTTTAACTTCAACCAAACTTTCTTCAACTTCTACTTCTACAAAAAGGTATTTATTCAGAATAAGAAAATGCTTTATAAAACGTGAAATAAGTCATAGAGAAAGCCTTATAGTCTAATGGTTATTCCCAGTTTTGTGTTTTGTGAATGTCTAAACCTAAAGCAATGATATACCATTATTTTAACCATATCATAGAGGTATTAATTCAATACCTAGCTCTTGTGTTGACAAGGATTAACAAGAGCTGTATACACTTAGAATTAGACTTTTAAGTGTATATACATGGAGAACATTTGAGATGTCAGCAGACCTCAGTCTACCTCTACTGGCAGTTGACTATTAAATAGGATTTTGAGGACTCTGTAGTCAAACATAATTATGCATCTCAGATGAAAGGAAATGAAATAACAGAAAATAAAACCAAATGCCATGAAAATGTGATGGTATACAAAAAAATAATAATAATAAAAAAAAAGGATCAGTGCAGTACATTTATTTCTTCAGTCTCTCCATCAAATTCAATGATTTTGCCATTTCTCATATGTCTTCATTTTCAGACTGCTTCTATAATTCTGTCCAGGGCAAGATCTGGAAACTAACATTTCTTTCTCATAAATATTCTCTACTATTTCAGTGGAAGGAAGATGAGGAAAAGGTGAGGGAATGTCACTTTCAAATACAAAGCCAGCTTTTTAAAAAGGCACAGTATTTGGAGGCAGCTTATTCAATTTCCACTTTGCTTGCCATGGTGACAAGCATCATGTTCCTGCAGTAGACATAATGAACAAGTTTCTTCAAAGTCCCTGTCTTGCTTAAAGCTAGTTGTCCAATATGCAAGTGGTCCTGGTGGTAGACTTTGTTTCTTAAGAGCAGCAGCAAGTCTTGCCTTTATAAAGATATCCTTCTGTAGCTATACATCATACAGATTCTATACATCAAACAAATTAATAGGTTGGCAGTGCTAAATGCTGTAAATTGGAGGCAGAAGCATACGTTGTGTAAAGGAACTCCCTTTGAACACTTATTTAAAACATATATGTAATACTTCCTTCACCCATTCCTATTTTACTTTCTAGAGCTGACTTAACATAACCCAAATCTTCAGAAGTCTCTGCAGAAAAAAAAATATACTACAAATAACCAAGACATAAAAGAGAAAAAAATATCTCCTAGGGATTTAGCTGTGCAAGTGTAAGTGCTGCTGTCCTTGAGTGGCCCAAGGAGTAGTTTGCAGCTCAGTGATAAAAATGGTACAAACAAGATGAAAAAGAGAAACACTGCACCATATGAAATACTTTTAAAATCAGCACAACTCTTCAATCCTTTCTCTCTCCTTTTCCATGTTGTTTAGCAGAACTACAAATCACTAATACATACATTCTTTCCCAGGAATATAGCTCATGACTGTGTACCACTGAGAGGACTTAGTTTGGTTCAGATGAAAAAATAGAGAACCTGAAGGTCCATAATGAACAAAACCCACTGATTTTGTTCAGATAAAACTTCTCTACTGTTATGGAGTAAATTAAATATAAGTTATCTGTACAGTAACCTTTTTCATTCTGAAGGAAAACTTACTTTAGATTATACTTCCATTTTCCTTTGATAAAGTGTCATCATTTTCCTTCATTCCACTGTAACTCCTCCACACTAGCTTCTGTCTAGTTTAATCTTTCTTCCTATTTCAAACCTGCTCTATATCTTCTGGTTTTCTTTTTTTTTTTTCTATCTCTGTGTTGATGCCGGAGATGAAGTAGTACAAGACATTTCTGACTTTCCTCTCTGCTCAGTTTTGCCTGCTTTTCCCTTTGAAACATGGTTAAGCATTGTTAACTTGTGCTAATGTTTTAGTTCTTTATTTTCTCCTTCAAGTATCATACTTACAATGAAGGGTTTGATTTGAAGTATTTTTTCAGAAATTGCTGCCTAATTTGTATCCATATGTTTTTGCAGTACTAAAAGTATGGTGATGTTCATAGCACACATTGGAATGCACTATTATATTGATGTTTGTATTTTATCAGAAAATGTTTAGGATAGAGATAGTGAAAATAATAATTATAAGCCTGAAGAAAATGGATGTGAAAAGCACCTGCAATGCTTTTGGGAGGAAAAAAAAAAATCATTAATTCACTGGGCTCAGTTCAATAATAGAGAAAATGACCGCTTACGGAGAATATGGGTGGAATCTACCTGTTTATCCCACTGGTAATAACACATCATTACGAGAAGTTCCTCCCAAACTGATTTCCAGATGGTCCCATCAGAACAACTAAAGCTAAACACCATTCAGCAAACCCAATACTGTGTTAATAAAAGCACACATGCTTACATCTTTGAGATGGTTGGATGGAAAACAGATAAAACTTTCTCACCTACCACAAACCATGAAAATCTTTCTCTCTGATTGTTTCTATCTGTATAATCAAAGCATATAAATATCCTACAAGAACAGCAAGTCAACAAAACTTCTACATTACTCAGTTAATTTTCTTCTTCTATTCTATAAAAGTAGTTGGATTTTGAGTCTGACCTATAGCAGTCTGTTTAGTGTGATCCGCAGTCAGCAAAGATAGCTGTTTATTTCCAAATTCTAAAACTCAGGGATGTATTTCCAGTGTAATGAGGACAATCTTGAGGATGGAGTACCGTGTTCAATTTTTGTCATTGACACCAGAACATGAACTTATGCTGTAATAGCTACACAGAGCAGCTACTAGGAAAATTCAAGAAATGGACAGCCTTCTGTGTAAAAGGAGACTGAAAAAATCTATAGCATGCAGTCTAGTAAAAATAAGGCAACTGGGAATATTAATACTTTACAAATATAACTGATGGGGCAGCTGAATACCAGGGAGAAAAAAGAAGGGCTGAGTAAGCTAAAAACCAGTGCTGACCTACAAGTGCAACTGTTTACAAATACATTCAGGCTGTAAGTACATGTCACAGCCCCAAGCACCTTCCAGCTTCTAATTTAGCTGGCTAAGCTCAAGGATGGCTCCTGTGATCACAAAAGCTGCTCTACAGAAATCTTTGAACAAGACCTGTCCCTTCTTCCCCCAGGAGCTGTTCACAAGCTGAGATTCTTGTGCTGGGCCCTGCCAGAACTGCACAGCCATGGTGCTGTGGCTGTGAACCATCCTGTGCCTCACCACTCCACAAATATCCCTGCTCATCCTCCCGGATGGAGTTGCCAGGAGAAGGAAGGAAACATTTTTGCAGTGAAGGTTATGTTGAACAGTGCTGGCAGCAGCAGTCCTAGTGGCCTGGCAGGTTCTCTCTGGCCACTTGTCCCTGTGACAGGTAATGGTGTGATGAAAAATACCATAATCAATGGCTCCTGACACATATCCTGAAGAAACCTGCAGAGACCCACAGAGAACATCTAGTCTCAGAAGGGAGTTCTGACAACAAGTAAGAAATGGCTTGGTGTGCCCATTTGACTTTCTCTGCAAGCAACAGAATAAGGCACAAATTTCCCACTCATTTTATATGACTGCCTATACCTTCCACAAAAGACGAATGATTAACACTGCAAGAATACAGCCTCCATTTATCACCTATTCCCTGACCCCAGTTAATCAATAAAAAATCCCAGCTCTTCTAAAGAACAAACTTCAGGCATAGGATAGCAGAGACACTGTCTTCCTGCTTCCAAACTTATCTACAGTTTTCCTTCTCTCTGTACATCTTTGTAAAAAGCTTCCAACTTAAAGAAGAAGATAGTTTCATCTTGATTATATGTTCATTTTTCTTTTCATCACATCCTAATGATATTTCATAATCTCAGCTGTCAATATGTCTTGAGTTAACTCATAACATGGCACATGACATGACATGTTAATGTGTATGTCACATAACATGACAACAGGACTGGCTGAAGCTTTGCAAATATCTGGGTAACTAATAGGGAACTGAGAAGGTGAAGGCTGCTGTTTTCAATCCTTGTTTTCAGCACATAAAACCATTATGGCAGGGATGTACTACTTCAGTTTCATTACTGCATTTGGGATGAAACAATCTCTTTTGCTAGTTGAACAGTATTACTTCATGTCTTTGTTTTGTGTGTACAACTCACGCCTCTCCTTAGTAACCCTTTTAAACTTTTTCGTAATCCATGTCATCAGTATGGAATCTTTGTTGCCCCACAACTCTCTACAGATTTGTCCTGGGTTCAGCTACAGCAGCCATTTTTTCTCCTTCTTAGTAGCTGGTGCAGTGCTGTGGTTTTGACTTTCAACCTGGGAACAATGCTGATAGCACTGATGTTTACTCTGACCAAGGACTTTCTCAGTCTCATGTGCTGCCAGGGAGGAGGGGAAGCCAGGAGGAAGCAGAGACAGGACACCCAACCTAAACTGGCCAAAGGGGTATTCCGTACCACAGCATGTCATGCCCAGTATATAAACTGGGAAGAGTTACCCAGAAGACCCAGATCGCTGCTCGGGTGGGGTTGGGTATCAGTCGGCAGGTGGTGAGTGGTTGTGTCCTCTCCCCTTGTTATTTCCCTTATCATTATTATTGGTAGCAGCAGTGGTTTTTATTATACCTTAGTTACTGGACTGTTGTTATCTCAACCCATGGGAGTTACATTCTTTTGATTCTCCTCCCCATCCCTCCAGGAGTGGAGGGGGGAAGAAGTGGGGGAAGTGAGCAAGCAGCTGCATGATTCTGAGTTACTGGCTGGGCTTAAACCACAACAAGATTGGAACGTGGGGAAAAAAAGGAGAGCACAGCTCTATCAGGATGGTTGCTACATGAATTTTACACACAGACACAAAATCACAGGAAAAGAATGCTGAGGTATGGGGAGTGAAGAACTCAAACGTGATGGCATTTTACATGCATTTTGTAGAAATTGCAAATAATTATACTACCGTAATGGAAAAGCACAAGGAAATTTGATTCAGGCAAACGGCACTCAAACTTTTATTTTCTTGATCCCTAGATCTAAGTGAAATACAGTCTATACTTACAGCTAATATTATAATGGGGGGGGGGGTAAAATCATGCTCTGACAATTAATAATCTGAGATTTTATAACATACTCATTGTTGATGTTTTGTATCAAAACGCCTGATGTGCTAAGTGGTTTCTGATGGTCCAAGCCAGATTTCAGAATTCTCTATTGATCAGAAGTGTAAAGCATGTAATAGAGGTTTGCTCTAGCAGTCATCAATTTGTTATTTTTGTGTGTGTGTGAATTTTATTTCTCCAAACAGCATGAGAACTCCTTTCTTTCTTTCTTTTTTTTTTTTCTTTTTGTTTCAGATCCTCAAAGCAGTGAAGAGGAAGAAAATTTGTTTCAGAGTTAAGCATTTACAATATTTGCTTTTGAAAAATAAGACAGCAGTGAAAAGTCACTTGTAAAGAATTTATTTTATTTTTGAAAGATGAAATGTTACAAAAGTTTTTCAACCACATTTACCTTTGTTCAGAGTGAGAAAAATGGATTTTTAAATTGTTTAAAATATGCTGTGATTTGTTCTCCTTAACACACAAACAAAAATGCAAGGAAAACAAAATACAACAAAATTAACTCTAAAGTGTAAGGAGGAAGATGAGCATAAGGACATAACACCACTTCAAAGAGCAGTAGTAAAGCAACATTAAAACTGAGAAAAATAAAATGGTTACCTTAGCAATCTGGATTAATTCCCAGATTTTCCAGAACTCTCGCATGTTGCTGTTAAATCGCTTGTTCACAAATCAAACTGAATCTCAGTCTGTGCTTATATGTTAGTAAACTAGGGTTAGCCCTGCATGACCTTGGCTAGTCCCCATGATGGCAGGTGTCCTAATAACATACACAGCAGTCCAGCCAAGTAAGTGTCTCTACCTGCAGCCCCATTGGAAGCAGTGCAGAATAAGACAATACCCAGCATGGATGTGAGAGTCATCATCAACCCAAGAGGAATGAACAGCTCTCAATGGAAGTGAAGAATTTCCTTGTCACACTGACTGTCTGGTAAGTTAAAGAATTACAGCTGGTGAGTGCTTTTTGTCTGAACAGTAGAGCTATTTTTGACTGATATTTTCCTCTTGAACCTGATACACGTCCCAGGGTTAAGTCAAAATTTAACAGAAAATAACAGTGCCTACTTCTGAGAATGGAAGAATAAAATCATTATGAAATCCCCTTTCATGTCAAATATTGGTAATGTTATTGACTTACTAAGTTTTCAACAGATCTCCATACACCTAGGGAAGAACAACACCAGGCATCAGCATATGTTGGGGGCCACCCAGCTGCAAAGCAGTTTGACAAGAAAAAACCTGGAGATCTTGGTGGACACCAAGTTGAACATGAGCCAGGAATGTACCCCTGGAGAAAAGGTGGCAAATAGTATCCCGGGCTGCATTAGGCAAAATATTGCCAGCAGGTTGAGGCAGGAGCTCCTTGCCCTCAGCACACCTGTAGCCCTGTGTCTAGTTCTGGGCTCACGGTACCATAGAGACATGGACATACTGAAGGGGGTCCAACAAAGGGCCATTAAGATGATTAAGAGACTAGAGAACCTCTCCTATGAGGAAAGACTGAGAGAACTGGTACTGTTCAGGCTGGAGAAGTCTCAGGGGAGATCTCACCAGTGTATATAAATACCTGAATGGAGGCTGCAAAGAGGATGGAGCCAGGCTCTTCTTAGTGGTGCGCAGTGACAGGACCAGAGGCAATGGACATAAACTGAAACACAGGAGGATCCCTCTGAACATCAGGAAACACTATTTCACTGTGAAGGTAAATGAGCAGTGGCACAGGTTTTCCAGGGAGACATGGAAACTCCAGGTGGAGTGTCCATGCTTGTAGATATTAAAAATGCCATCTAGACATGGTCCTAGGCAACTGGCTCTAGGTGACCTTGCTTGAGCAGGGCGTTGAACAGGATGACTTCCAAAGTTCCCTTCCAACCTCAACACTTTTGTGATATTGTAATTCTGTGACTCTATGAATGCTGTTTTACCTTATTCAGCTCCTCCCATGACGTAAACCAGACACTGTCCTCTATCTTTTCAAGGCATGTTCCATGAACTATAGATCTCTCTGTTCATAGATCCGGTGAGCAGAAAAACATACCACAGAGTCTGGCTGTCTGCATTATTTTATGCACCAGGCTGAACTTCTGGATGGCAAAAATTTGCTAGGGGTACTGAAACAGTGTATCACGCTTTTACCATCACATGTAATCTGCCATTATTTTCAGACTAATTTAATTCTTTCTGTAGAGCTGAGCAAAAATCTGATTTTCCATCTTGTTATAATTTTCAAGATTTCTGATATTTGCCCATCTCTTGCTTTATACTTCTCACATCTTTAGCACAAGATAAAAAGAAAAATCTTACATTTTCATGAAGTGAGGAAAGAATGTAAGAATAATTCAAGACACCTTGTTCCAATCACTGTTTCACTTTGCTTGTGGATTTGTAAAGACTCTTGTGTTCTAAATCTCCTTCCACAGTAGAACTAGAGTAATGTAATTTTTAGAATTGTCAAAGCAGAATGTTTACATAAGTTCTTTTGAAATAGAAGTTTAAGTTTTTTTAAGAAATTTGACACAAAAGACACAGTCTTCTTGAGAGAAATTTATTCCAACCAAAATGGAAAAAATAACGTAGTGCACTTTTTACACTGTGGAATTCAATAGTTTTATCTCTGAGCTTAAATGATGGGTATTAATACTGATACTTAGTACTAATTTTAGTACTGATACTGATTTTAGTAAAAGGAGACAACTTGAAAAACAATGGTGGTCTTAAGAATCTGCCTACACTTTCCATTCTTAATGAACAGGTAAGTCTGCTTGACCTAATGTTCATTCTGGCTCAAGCAAAATGCAAAGTTTATTAAAAAATAAAGCAACTAAGTGACTTTTCAGCTGACATCAGTGAGAGCAGTTTATCTTGTGATAACTTCCCAAAAGGTAGAGAACAAATAAGATACAGAACAAAACCTGTGAGGTTTTTGTTGTTGCTGCTCTCAGGAACTGTATTTTGCAGCTCTCCCTTGCTTAAAAACCAACATTTCAGCTGTACCTTTTCTTCCTTGTCCTTCAGTCTTTCACTACAGTCTTGTAGATGTCACAAGCACTTCTGAAAATGAGGTAGCAGAGTTCAGTTCAAAAAGAGAAACTTGATGTTTTGGTGCCTATTTGAGTCTTATCTAAGCTATTCAGGTTTCTCAGCCTTCAAATTTGTCATAGATAGCTCAGAGGAATGCTCTTTTCTTCTCCGTGTCAAACTGCTCTTTCTCATTTGACAAACATTCATGGTTATGTGAGTAAGTTTCCAGTATTTTGAAACTGAGAAAAATTGCATTAATGTTTCTTCTCATTTAGTTTCAAAAATGAAAGGAATTCTTTTTACAGTATTTTTCAATGGAAATGGACCAAAAAGTGCATAAATGTGCTTGTTTAATTAAATATCTCCATGTGCTACTTTTCTTTTTCTCCATGTTCGTGTAAATTAATACTTTCAGGGAGGAGTCTTTTGGCATGTTTGCATTCCCACAGTATTACTAAAGGAGAACGTCCTCTGCACATGTGGGCAGTCTTTATCTGAACCCCAGCAGTGCCTACCAACATGTCATGGGGCAACAGACACAAACTGAAATACAGGAAGTTCTGTCTAAATATGAGAAGAAAATTCTTTACTTTGAGGGCTCCACAACACTGGAACAAGATTTTTCAGAGGTTGTAGTCTCCTTCTCTGGAGACATTCAAAACCCGCCTGGTTGTGATCTTGTGCAGCCTGCTCTGGGTGAACCTCCTTTAACAGCAGGGCTGGTCTAGATGATCTCCAGAGTCCCTTCCAACCCCAACCATCTTTTGATTCTGTGAAATCAACAGACCAATTTATATTGTAAAACTTCATATCCTTTCCCCAAAGACATACACACATAATTTACGGTTGGCTTCCTGGGCTGCAAGCACACACTGAAGCCGGCTCATGTTCAGTTTCTCATCAACCCACACCCCCAAGTCCTTCTCCACAGGGTTGCTCTGAACCTCTTCTTCCCCCAACCTGTAGTTGTGCCTCAGATTGACGTTGCACTTGGCTTGGTTGAACTTCATGAGGTTGGCATCGGCCTACCTCACAAGCATGTCAAGATCACTCTGGATGGCATCCCTTCCCTCCAACATATCAACCGAATCACACAGCTTGGTGTTGTCGGCAAACTTGCTGAGGGCACACTCAATCCCACTGTCCATGTCACCGACAAAGATATTGAACAACACAGGTCCCAACACCAATCCCTGAGGGACACCACTCGTTACTGGTCTCCAACTGGACACTGAGCCATTGACTGCAACTCTATATGCACAGCCATCTAGTCAATTTTTATCCACCTTGATCTACTTTTTGCTTCAGAAACTCATATGATCCAGAGAAGAAATATTATTTATAATCTTCAGAGAGTTTATAAATGACTTGAGTAATCTAAGATGTGCTGGTTCTCAAGCTTTTCTATATGCAGTCCCATATTTCATTTTTCTCCTGCTTTTGCATACATACTACACACTACAGATTATGAAAATCTGGATTAACAACAGTCTATTATAACAGTCTATTATAAGGGCAAGGGGTGTCAGTTAAAAAAAGCAAAAAGAGGTATTGCATGTCAAGATGCCAAACCTAATTACCAAGGTAAAGCTCTCAATGCTTCTCAAAGCATAAGAATTATGCTGAATTAAGGGTAAAGTCATCCAACTCAGATCACTTTTTCTAAGTCGTGTATGCTTATTTGCCTTTCAGGTACTGTGTTAGATGGGTCTAACACTGTAAAAAATTGGTCCATGGTGGACCATCCCCAATTACTTGGAATGAGTGTGCACAGCAGGGAGCCGGCAGGGCCACTCCTCCTAGTGCAGGCTGGCCCGCTGTGTCAGGATGAATGCACGCGGGAAAAAGGGAGCCAGCAGGGCCACTCCTCTGGACGCAGGCTGACCCCCTGCATCAGGATGAGTTGGCACTTTCTGGGATATAAAAGGCCCAGGGTTCGAGAAAGATCAGAGAGAGAAGGAGGAGGATCCAACTACGTTTTATGGCCAACCTTACCTCCGCGGGGACACCTGTAAAGTATGTGCCTGCCACCCCGTTTGCTCTCAATGCACCTTGGAGCTGGTCTCCTGGTCATTGAACAAGTGTGTAGGTTGGTAAGAATCTGTGCCTAATCTGTTCTTTGGTAGCCTTTAGTTCTCTCTCTTTATGGCTTAGGATATCTCTGGATTTTACATCTATTTAGATTTTGTAATGAACTTTCTAGTAGTTTGAGGTGTGTATGTGTGGTTTACATTCCTTCTCCACCCGGAATCCTTCAATCCCTGGAACAAGTGCAAATAGCAAGTAGTAAAAGCCACTCTACCACAGAATATTTCCTCGTCATCTCTGTGGATGCTGTTGGGAAGGAGTTCTATTGTTAGTGAGCATGCTTTCCTGCATGCTGCTGCAAACCTTGGGCCTGATTCAGTAACACAGTTGGGCATGCTTGTGAAATAAGAATTAAACAAACGCAAGCCCAGATAACAGACATAATCCTATATTCAAAACAGATGTCAAAGGTAATAGAGCTCACTAGTGAACTTGTTGAAACTTGAACAAATGTGTAAATATGTTTGGTTCAAATAGTGAACCTACATATTTTCCGCTTTTCTTTTGTAATTCCTGTAAAATCACTGTTATGGCTTTAGTCTAATATTGTGCTTCAATATTATAAAATAAAAAATACCTGAAAATTTCACTGTGGGATTTTTTTTCCAATATATTTCTTAATATAAAGACAGATTATTCCTATTAAGTGATAGCATGCTTCAGTTTTAAATTGTTAAATTTTCATTTACATTTTCATTTAAAATTCCATTAAAATAGCAGAAAATAATGTCTTTTTATCCAGTGCCTGTCTTCTTTTTTTTTCTTTTAATTAGAAGTATCATAATTGTGTATCACCAATTTCAGTAGTACAATTATTTTCCCCACCATCAACAAAAAAAACAAAAACAAAAAAAAAAACTACATTTCACATATTGCACTAATATTTCCTGTACAGGACCATACACATGATTATGTCCAATGGCTGACAACAGTAGCAAAAATTGTTTTCAAAGCAGTTATGGAGCAAGCTTTGGCAGTGATGTAAACAGCAGGAAATACTCCATGAGCTGAAGTTAATAGCTGAAATCAGGTTTACAAAGTATACCCGGTTGACCAACCCAGACACTTCTACTGAAATGTTTAGCTCTCTATGCTGAGTTTAGTTGCAGCTTCTTGTAAAATCTATCCAAACTTAGTGTGGCCATATATTACACACCTTCCTTTGGTAGTAACTGTAAACTGAGAACTGCTATTGACTTTTACATTGTAAAATCTGGGTGAAAATATCACCATATCCAGGGCCTGATTACATTCTACAGAGATACATATACTATTATGACTTTCATATAGCATGTATTACAGTCAAGTACAATGGTGTATGGTCATTCTTAACTATTGTGCTAATAAATTAACTCTTTTCTTGATTGGCCTAATGTTTTGCAAGTACTACATGCAGTAACTTGTTAACGGGTCAATCTGCTCATCACCAAATAAGGTCTCTGCCATGAGGGTTTTCCAGCTGCTGACTAAAGAAAACACAAGTCTTAAAAGACCTAGGTGGATTATCAGAAGTTCCTTCAGGTGAGCTCATGCAAACCTCATGAGTTTCAACAAGGCCAAGTGATAGGTCCTATACCTGAGTCAGGGCAAACCCTGGTATCAATACAGGCTGGAGGATGAAGGGATTGAGAGCAAACCTGAGGAGAAAGACTTAGGGGCACTGGTGGATGAAAAATTGGATGTGAGCCGGCAATGTGCACTTGCAGACCAGAAGGCCAATTGTATCTTGGGCTGCATCCAAAGGAGCATGGCCAGCAAGTCAAGGGTGGCAATTCTGCCCCTCTAGTCCACTCTGATGAGACTCCACCTGCAGTACTGCATCCAGCTCTGGAGTCTGCAGAACAGGAAAGATATGGACCTGTTAGAGACGGTCCAGAGGATGGCCACAGAAATGATCAGAGGGATGGAACACCTCTCCTATGAGGAAAGGCTGAGACAGTTATGCTTGTTCAGCCTGGAGAAGGCTCTGGGGAGACCTGGTTGTGTCCTTTCAGTACTTAGACGTGGCGTATGAGGAAAGACTTCTTAGCACAGCCTGTTGCAAAAGGAGGAGGAGTAATGTTTTTAAACTAAAAGAGCAGAGATTCAGGCTAGATGTGAGAAAGAAAATTTTACAAGGGTGGTAAAATATGGGAACAGGTTGCCCAGAGGAGTGGTGGATGTGCCACCCCTGGAGACATTCAAGGCCAAGCTGGATGTGGTTCTGGGCACCCTGATCTAGTTGAAGATGTCCCTGTTCATTATAGGGGGTTGGACTAAATGACCTTTGGAGGTCCATTCCAATCCAAACCACTCTATGATTCTATGATTACATGATAAGTGTGTAGGGTAGAAGGGAAGGGCTCACAACAGAGTTCAAAAACCCCCTGAGGACAAAGAGAAGTAACAACAATGAGGGAGAAGGAGGCTGACAGAGACGTTGGACATTTTCTCCATTCCCTGATGTCCATTTTGTTTTCTTCTCCCATAGACACACTTTGGATACTCTTAAATCCCAGTTTTTTTGAAGGCAGAATCTTCAAGACAATGAGTTGTGAGTTCAGAGCTGGGTGAAGATTGTGGATTTCTCTGGAATAAAGAGATGAATTGCTTAGTAAAGGAGGAAAGAAAGCAGTACACACAGTGGAACATAAATACAGAAGGACATTTCTTAAGAGGAAGGTGAGCTCTCTCCCTGCTCCCAAGTAAGTGCCTGATGCACTAATACTGAGAGGGGATTTTCATTATTTTTTTTTACAGTGTTTGTGACAGTCATTGTTTGGACTGGAAGAAAGCAAAGCCAGCCTGCACCGTGTATAGAGGCAGCTGTACTCACCCGTATTTTTAAATGCAGTCAATTACAAACCAGATAAATTAGAGATGAGTAATCACACCTTTCATTCACACTCACCTTTCCTGTTTCAGCTTTCTTAGGAGCTTAATGACAAAATATAAACTTCCTATGCTGTCTTCTTAGCAAGGCAGCCTGTAAAGCTACTAGAGGAAGAAAGCCCTCTCCATCTCTCATCTGCAATGACCATGTCCAGATACCTTCCTTAATTCTACCTTCATTTTATTGTGAAATCAGCTAAAATCATGTGCCACTTTAAGTCAGCTGAAATGTCTTACTACTGGACTCTGAAACTATTAGTAAGACAGATCTTGAGGAAAGATAAAGGTCCCTGTTACAGAGATGACAGCCACTTCATGAGAATATGCAATACGTTTGTTGTTGGGTTTTTTAAATGAAATTGTGCTTTAATATATACTAACTAAAAGCAGATGGTGTTTCACAGTCATCCTCTTTGCAGGCTGTAGCTATTTGTCTAAATTTTCCATTAATTTTTGAAAACATATTGTGTGAACAAAAGAATTCAAAACTATGCCCCAGAAAAGGGGTAAAAAAAAAAAGCTTCCTAGATCTGCTTATCCAGAAAAAAATTACACAAATGACTGGATTTTTTAAAAAAATGGGTTAAAGGGAGAAGTGTGAAATCAGTTTTCCTGTTACGCAGAGGTACCCAAATCATGTAAGGAATTCATGTTAATGTTTCTTTCTGTTCTGGTGAAGTTAGCCTGATTTGCACTAGTTGAAAACCAAGCCCACAGTTAGTTTGTTTGGGGGTTTTTATTCACATTCCAGGATAAATATTTCCTGAAGCTTCTAAGAGACAATACAAAGAAAAGAACCTTCACAAAGGAAATGAAAACAAGAAATGCATTGGAAGAATAGCAGACATTTCTTAAATCTTTAATTTCATTCTGAGCAGGCTTGAAATAGATCAGTGTGTAGTGGGGTATATAAACTGAATAGCCATCCATTTAGAACAATCTAAATTCAGCTAGTCTAATTTAATAGGCACCATTTAGTGATTTTATTTTTTTTTATGAATGCATGTGTTTTATTTCTAAAAAGTTAGCACAAAAAAAAACCCCTAAAATGCAGTATTTATAAATGGAGGTAACGTTATACCTCTTCTGCGAGCATGACTGGACCATGGAGAGGGTCCAGCCATGCTTGCAGTAGAGGTCACAGCAATTAGTTTTCCATTACTGATCAGAATCTAGATTTGATCTGCTGGAGGGGCTGTTTCTGCGGATCCCGCTTTATTCACTTCAAGCAAAATCCAGCAACTTAATCTGAATGTTTGAACTATTTAATCTAATACAAATTGATTTAGCTTGACATAGCTTGGTTAGAGTCTCCCAAACTATACTGCTGGGCATGTACACATAAAATGGTGACCCTTTTTCAAGTACAGAGCACATTCTCCACTGGAAATCTAAAATATTTTTTCCCTGAAAAATAAGATATTTTTCTGGGAAATTGTCATTAATTATATTACTCCTTTTTTTCTTTTTCTTTTCTTTTTTTTAACTCATTCCATTCTTTTTTTTCAACTTCCTTCAGGAAAAGAGAATGACAGAAGAAGCCTAATACATACTTGGAATCTGTTTCTAAAATGTTTGTTTTTTTCAAAAAATAACATGAAAGAAAATTTTTTCACCTTCCCCCCATCCCCCCCCCGAATTATCATTTTCGACTCCATGGCACCATGGCTAGTTCTTCTGAGATGAAATCTCTTCTGCCTATCTTTTTCTCACAGCAGACGGCATCTTCTATGGTTGCTTTGTCCAGCAGATGGGTTTATGAAAATAATGTACCAGTGAACAATCTTGAAGGAGAAGGCAGGAACAGTGGGAGAAGAGGGATGGTGGGAGAGAAAATTGGATGGGGAAAAAGAGAGGAATTAAGACTTTATTTTTTTCCTCAATTTTCAGGGAAACTTGTTATACAGCATTGGATTTTTAAAAGAACGTTTTTATTAATCAGCTATATAATAGACTAAAAAACTAGAATGCCAATTTCCCCATAATCATAGATTAAACTGTTTTTCAAACATATTTTTGTCAGTTCCTTTAAAATCAACATATAGACTAAATTGACTGTGTGTAATGAAAAAGTTAGAATAAAAATGTTGAACTGGAAAGGGGAAAGGAAGGCTGACTGTGACACAAAATACCCTAACACATACACATTTTTCCATGAAGGAGTGAACTAATATCTTGTTTCACAGGTTTCTCCTCCAGAATAACCAAGGACAATGCACAGCTTTCATGATTTGCTGGGATATGAGAGAGCTCTGAACTGTGACATATGCTCATGTTCCAATCCATGACCAATATAAAACCGGGAAGAATCTGAACTATCAGAAATTTAAACTAAGGGACTTAGGGACTTTCTGTATAAAATTTAATATAAACAGAAAACCTGCCAGCATGACAAGTTTTCACTTTTACATCCTGACCTGTACTTTATTCAGTGAGGGAAGATAAAAAATGAGTAAAAATAGAAGGAGCTACTTATGATTTCTCTGCTGGGTAGATTTTTTTTTGTTTTACTTTTATGTAATTTCCATAATGCATAGATCCCATGAATCATGTATCTTAATATTTACATTAGTAATGTATAAAATGCACCAGTATAAGAAGTATGTGAGCTTTCTCTTAGACTCATAACTCTTTGTCCAATAAAATTACAGAAAATCTAAAACGAAGAATAGAGCAACTCAGTTACGTAAAAATTAATATTATCAATGCACTGATTTTTTATTTTTTTTTTAATTTAGTGGCATCTAATAATTGGACCCAGAAATATTTGCAGTGGAGGATACTTTCTTATTCTAACTTTTATTTGCTCTAAAGTTGTAAGGCGTCCGTTCTGTCAGAGTCAAATTTATTGCAAATACGTATGAAGAAAGAGACATTTTTGCACTTCCTGTATTCTGTTCAGAGACTGTTGAGGGTTACAGTAATCTTCAGCAAAAAAGTAGCTCTATCTCAGGAGCTTCTCTAATCTGCAGTCTGTCACAGCAACCCTGTGTGTATCATAACCTCCAAGTGCTGCTAAAGCACTGCAGGGATTACATGTCAAGCCACAGCCAGGGGCTGTAAGGAACACTAAAAGGACTTCCAAAAAAAAGCTTCTAATAGAGGAATGCCTTCTTTCATGCTGGGGGCTTTACTGTATACATGTGGGGAAAAAAGCTTAATTATCATTTCACTGCAATAAGGTCTAAGATAACTGTTTTGATTTGGAAGTAGAATCTAGAAACTCATTGTCAAGATCTTTCTGAAAATGGCAAATCAAAACACCATGAAAACTCTTTCATAACACTAAACAGATGTTCAGTTTTTTAAATTGTAGTCTCCCCAAAAATTAGTAAAATTAGTAAAGATACAAAGAATAAGAAAATAGTAAATCAGAGGTATTAAACAGATTCTTTTTGAGAAGAAGCTGTGTAGACTCAAATTCTCTAGCTTGGAAACAAATGGTGGAAAAGAGAGTATGTTAAAGATCCATAAAATCATAAAAATATACAGAAGGCAAAGACAGAAGTATTCACTGTTCTTCCTAATAAAAGCAAGGGTACCGAATAAAATTTATAGTCAGAGAGCCAACAGGTTTTCACTCAACATACAAAGGAGTAGAAGCCAAGAAACAGAATAGGTAAAATCTATTCTCAATTACAGTAATGGTTATTAAACATTGTGATTTAAATTCACCTTTTGGTTGAGAAGATTTCTATGCTGGTAATTGTATATTTAGGAGAGTATTGAAGCCATATTTCTATACTTTTTTGAGTTTCATAATCTTCATTTGGCATCTGCTATTAGCAGATGGATACTGGAATAGAGAGCATTACGAGTCTTTTTCCTTTTTCCTGTTTTCTCTTCATATTTTCCATGGTCTGCTGCATGATTTAAAGAAAAACCGTACTGTTCAGACTTTTCTTTTTCTTTGCATGATTCTCAAGACATTTTTAAGAAATTTTCAAGCACCAGCATCCATAACAAGATCTGTTCAGCAAATTCTTCTGAATCCACTGTGACTTTCCTACAGAGCAAATGCAAAGGTTTTTCCAAAGAATAATCACCTACATTTGGTGACAAAAAGCCTGTTATCATTCAGGTAGTGTAGAAACAATATCCTTGCAACATTCCCTCCTTAAGATTCTCTAAATCCTTGATGTTCACGCAGTCTGTTTTATGTCTAATATGCTATCTAAGATCTACTGCAGGATGTACATCTAAGTCAAGACCAATAGAAGGATACACATTATGGGTTTGCAATTTACAATTATATTCTGTGCCAGAATATGTTAGTTTGATCCTTGATCCACTCTCAGAGTATCTGAAGACAATTTTTTTCTGAACAACCAAGGGGATGGCTTCTTATAGAATCATAGAATGGTTTGGGTTGGAAAGGACCTTAAGATCATCTAGTTCCAACCCCCCTGCCATGAGCAGGGACACCACACATTAAACCATGTCCCCCAAGGATCTCTCCAACCTGGCCTTGAACACTGCCAGGGATGGAGCATTCACAACTTCCTAGTGAAACCCATTCCAGTGCCTCACCACCCTCACTGTGAAGAACTTCTTCGGTCTGTCTAATCTAAACTTCCCTGTTTAAGTTTG
>NW_009920397.1:0-62882 GCF_000696875.1 Nestor notabilis | reverse complement strand
ACTCTAACTATTCTATGATTCTATGATTCTAAGATTTAGAGCCATTTCTATTTCAGAATGGTGAAATATACTTGGACAGAGCTTTAAATTGAAACAGCAAGTGCATTGGTAAAATAATAAAAATTATGATAATGATGTTGATAATAATTCTTCATTTATATTATATTTTTTTATGTAAATAATGGTAAAACATGATTGTTTATTATATTCCCTTCTTTTGGTAAGGTTGACTTAACAATTTCTCGACTAATGTTTCACAAGGGATTTTGCCCTGAGAAAAGAAAAGTTTGTACTATGTGAGAAAAAGAAGGGTATAGAATCAACTAGGTTGGTAAGGACCTTTAAGATCAGGTCCAGCTTTCACCTAAGACTGCCAAGTCCACCACTAAGCCATGTGACTAATGGCCTCATCTACCCATTTTTTGAATACTTTCAGGGAGTGTGATTCCAGCACTTCTAGAATTCTATGTCAGAATCAGATTTCAGATATAAAATTACAAGAAAAGAAAATACAGCTTCTTTGTATGCTGTATAAGCTGCAAATAGTTGTTTGGAAAGGTAAGTCTCTAGTCAGTAGACTTAGCAGGAGATAAACCTAGCATGTTACATTCTGGAGAGTGACTGTAAACTCTTGCTATATGAAGAAGAAGAGAAGAAGCAAAGCAACATAAATTTACATCTTTCTATTATTCAGAGAATGGCTGGCGTTAAAGGTGGAATTTTGCTTGGTATTTGTGAAGAAAAGGAAGAACCGTTCAAAAAAATCCTCCAATAATACTTGAAGATAGCATCTTCTTGCTCTTAAGATTAAGGACAAGACTTTGCACTGAGGGACACTGCCATCGCTGTACTAAAGTCAATGATAGTACATTAATTTATAATAGTGGATTATTCATGATGCCTTGCAAACTAATGAAAATTCAGACATTCCGCTCATATGAGGCTGTTGCTGTGTTGTTCCTTACAGACCTACATTCTCATTCAACAGAGCCTCTGAGAACATGTTTGAACAAGAGGTCAGACAAATTTGTGGAACGGTATGAAAATCTTGTTATTACTTATGCAGAGCCACATGTATTCTCAGAGACTTTTTGCCAGTGAAGAATAAATTATGAAAACAAAACAACATCCCTTGGCTCAAAGAACTTCATGCTTCTGAGCATTAAAGGAGTATATACTGGACATAGAGTTGATGTAGATTTGGAAATCCTCTTATGAATAGATTATAAAAAAGATTATGAAAAAAATAGTTTCATATGATTTCAAACCATCCAAAACCAGGAAGTGAACTCACTTGCTTTTTCTGTAGTGATTTTTCCAAAGCAGACTGAAAAGCTCTGAAAGACATGTTTACAACAACATTCACAGCGACAACACACATGTTGACTAGGTCAGACAGAAAAGTGTTATTCGCAATTCCTCTCCTACTTTCTTGGCTCTCCCATGCAGGTCTATTCTTGCAGGCTTGATTTGAGATGACCCACTTTCCTAAGTAGCAGCAAAGTTTGCCCAGTCATGTCTGGTTACAAGGAAGGGGTCTTCCTATCCTTTTTAAAAGCCTGACTGGCTTCTCCACAGGGTTTCTCAGTCTGTCTCAAAGAAAGTCTCTTTTACACACTGTATCCAGCTTGCATGCTGTGGTCCACAAAATTTCTCTGCTAGGGCAGACCCAAGGCAAAGAGCAGTCTGGCCAGAGGGTGTGTAATCGGTTTGCTCCCCCTAGAAGAGTTTAAGCCAAACAAATGACCTGATAGAACAAGCATTTGTTGTCTGGCTGACACAAGTGTATGCACTGGAAATCTCCCTTTCTTCTTTCTTAACTGTTAGCTACTATGGTGTCAGGGTAAATTTTGGTACTTTCATGTTAGAATCTGACCAGAGTAAAAAGCAAGGTAAGCCATATAAAGAGAAAATACACTGTTTGGGGCAGGCATGGTTTTAGTCATATCCCAGTTCCAGGCCTAGTGATATTAAATCTTGTTTTTCATAATGAGTGTCCATATGTGCTGCATGCAAAGTTTCCACTCCTGATGGGTTGGGGTTTTTTTGTGAGGTGTATGGCGAGACAAATCATACGCTAATACATAAATTCATCCAGAAAGCCAAAATAAGTGGTTATAAGCAGGAAGATTCTGTAACTTCAAAGTTACAGTGCTTCTAACTAGGCTTTGAACTGGGTTTTCGCATCAAAACTCTATGGTTTGAATGTATAAACCAGATACATCCATTCATGAGCAATTAATTTAAAAAAATAGACTAGTTATCACTATTTTTTTGCAAAATATGATTGCTATCATATTTTGATGAATTGTTATCCTAGCAGAAGTTGAACTTGTGGTTCTGAGAAAGATAGGCAAGCTTCTACAAAAAGTCTGAAGTTCTAGGAAAAGTTAAACCTATTTTTTCCTTAGTCAAGCGGTTGTTGAATCATTGAATCCTTATAGGATTTTGAATAAGGTCTTTGGTTTACTAATGGCATAATCCTTCAAAAACACAGTGTCCATCATGTTTTACAATTTTACAGCATTATTTTTTCTATATTTTCAATCCATATGTGTGCTAGTATATAATCCCCTGAAGAAAGATTATTCATATGTCAGGAACTCCTACATCAGTACCATAACACCAGAACCCAATGTTGTATACAATGCTGAAGTTTTAGGAGAGCATCACACAGACACTGATAAAATCCCAGCAATTTAAGATCAATTAATTTCAGTTTCTAGTTATAGTTTGATAACACAAACAGAGGGCTAATAATAAACATCTAAAACCAAGACTCTTGTTAGCATCTTCTAGACTTTCCTATTTTTATTAAAGCAATACCTGAATTGCCAGGAAGAATTCATGGTTGGTTGGGTTGTTTTTTTTTCTGATACAAGTTAGAGGTGGAAAAGTAGAATCCTTCCTCCTAGTTTTGTGGTCCAAGATCTCATATCTTATTTCTGAAAGAGTTTGATAATACAGACAGAAAGGAAAGAAAGATATGAATTACTTAGATGCTAGAACCAGAAACTCTGGGAAAAAAATAATGTGGATGTTTGTAACTATACACATTATTAACCACTGAACATTTTATCTAAAGCTATAAGCCAGGCAGAAGTTAGGGTCTCTGTTTCTGGGTCTTGGGTGTGATCGCCTGTGTTTTAGCAGGCTTTAGCCTTTAAAAATTCAGTAATTTTTTTTTTTTTAATTTAACATTAAAAGGTATGAGGTCTTCAGAGAATTAGTTGACATTTTTGGCTCCGAAGAGCTGTAGAGCCACGAAGATAGTTTCTGCCACATAGTGACATGAAAATAGTGTCTGGTAATTTTCCATTATTTTTTCTGGTTTATTGACTTTTTTTTTTTTTTTTTTTTTTTAAGGAGGAATATTGTTTTCTTCAAGTAAGAACATTCTGAAGGAAATTATGATCTGGTGTTTTCTATCAGATAATGGTGTTAATTCTTATTTGCCATTACTAGAATGACTTTTCTGTAGATGGTGAATGATTCACTTTTCTGTGAATGATGTTTCTTAATTACACGTAGAAGAGATGCTATATGCAATAAGGCACCAAAGATACAGTGGAGCCATTCAGCAAAAACTTTGGAAGAAGCTCACAGAAAGAGCTGGCCGTACAGAGTCTCATGCAAAAGCCCATGTTAGCATCCATCTACTGAATTGAATAGCAAACCCAGACTGACATTCCCCTGTAGCAAGACTGCACTTCCTAAAGAACTTGAAAACAAAGAAAGGCTACAGCTAAACTTCTCTACATCACTTTAGCACTGTCATGCCAAAGTGAAAGTTAATGAGGAAAAAATCTGGGATTTCCTAGTATTTCCTCAGTACATTTCAGCAAATCTCTTCTGTGGCAGACACTCAAAAGATGCCTATGCTTCAAAGCTGAGCCAATAAACATCTGTGACATCAACAGTTCCGTATATCTCAGCAGGAGTACAGTCATGTTAACCCAGGCAGAGGTAAAGCCATCAGCTTTCTAACAGAGCTGATAGCTTGAAGAAAATACTGCCTCAGTGCTGCTCTGCTTTTGGTCCATGTAGCAACACCTAGAGCATATTTGCAGAACAGCATATATGACTTGAGTTTTAATGCTGATTGAAAAGGAAGTCAAGGCAAAAGTGAAAATAGATGCAGAGCTACCTGTATTCTCAAAAAAGGTGAATGAAGATTTATACTGCTACATTTAAAATGCTGAAATTTGGGTAGAGGGAAAAAGAAAAGGATAATTTTAACCAGACATCAGCATTTGGAAAGAGAAGAAAGCAGAATGTAAACTGCATAGAGTCCCATCTTTTTCTGCCACCATGTGACACAGCAGTTCTTTCTGCTACATCATGTTACTCACTGGTGGTATTGATAATGCGTAAATTTACACTGAGCTCCAGGAGCTCCTCCTTGTTGCACTCCAAAAGGGTGTTGACTCCAGCTTCACACTGCGCCATGCTTTCTTCTTAGCCACGTTCTTCCTGCAAATGAAGGTTGTCTTTAGTGCTTTAGTGTAGTGCAAGACTGTAAATTCAGAGTGCAAGCTACCATACACTGACTTCTTCATGTTGGCAAGCCCTTAGATTTCTGGAAAAATAATTGGCTATCACACCAGATATTTTGAAACCCCTTTAAGTAGGTTTTGGAAGATAATATACAAAATTAAAAATAGTACTTGGAAGAGAAGAGAGCAGAAGTTCATTTTTAACTTTTCTGAGCTATGACAACAACTTCAAGGCATTTTATTTATTAATATTTTATCTGTCGTTGTCAGAGATTGCAGGCATACAAGTATATTGCTGTCTTGTAAGTCCATTTGAACTCTATAAAAAAAAAATCCTGTACTTGAATGGAACTTGTTAGTTTCTGGGTTTTTTTAATCATTGAACTTAGTAAAAGTTGTGTATGCCCTATCTCTTTGCACTGAAGGTCTGTACACGGGGACTTAAACTAGCCTCTCTCAATAAGCTAGTAGAAACACAAGGATGTGGAACAAGGCCATTCTGGTGTCTGAACCTTTTGGTCTGATATTTATGTTAAAAATCCCATTCTATTTCATACAATGCTAATAAGATAGCATAGTGGATGTCCAGACCTTGGAAAATAAGGTGGAATGATGTCAAGTGCCATACTTCACTACTTTTTACAGTACTTCTGCTTTGTTGAGTAGTTGAGAGAACAAGAGGTTTGTTTCTTTCTAGCTGCATGTAGTTTAATGAAGAATAAGTATTAGCTCAGAACATCATCTCTTCTTTAGCACCACATATACAGTAAGTTCTGTAACAGTAGAGCCGAACGGGTCTGCATTGACAAATGCACCCACAAGTTCTTGCAGTCCTCTACCCACACAGATACATACTGAGAGACGTAGCGGAGCCTTTTGCTATGGGAACAGTGATTGTAAATGTGCGTATTTTTTGAATATAGCATGAAACTTGGCTTTTCAGCATTTTCATTACATCACTAAAGAAATAATAGAGCTAAAAATGTAGGGACTACACAGTCTACTCCCTGGCCAGAAGAGAACTTCAATATTGCAGGAACTGATCCTTTGTTAATATTCAGACAACACATATGTAAAGTTTCTTAATATTCAGACAACACATATGCATTGAAGTAGACATAGAATTTTGAGAAAAATACTTTACCTACATTATAGCAATACTGTTAACTTAGGGATTTAAAATGACTGTAAGGAAATGTGGGGCTTGGTGCAATGGTCACGAAAAGGTAAAACTGAGTTGCTAGTACAATACTTCCAAGTCAATAACTTCGAACTTGCAAAAACTGGGTGCTGTAAAATGCCATTATGTTCTGTTTGGAAGTATGTGGCACTTCTAGGACATGGTAACAGCTGGTTTTTCCCTCTGGAAAAGAAAACCCTCTGTTCTCCAATTGTTCAAATTCTGAAATCTTTTTGATTCTGTTATTTTGTAATCAAGTCACACCTTTAATATGAGAAAACTCACACTTAAATTTCAATATTAAAACTTTTTTTTTCCCCTCAAATATGAGAAGGGTTTTTTTGTTAAGTTTGAAAATGGGTATTTATGTTTATTGATATTGGCTTTGAATGGCACTAGATCTAATTTCAACCATTATCTTGGCTTTTTCCTTATTTGATCAAAATATAAAATTTTCTGTTTGAGTTTTTTATATTTTAGCTGAAATGTTTCTGCTTAGTTAAGGGATAACCAAACAATTTAAAATGCTTTACGCTGATTTTCATGCACACTTGTCTTTACAGAGTTGCTTCTTGTTCATTTGTCAAGAGACAAGTAATTTATACCCGTGAGTTGGAATTAAGGTACTACCTTATTGTTTGCTTTTACTTCAAAGCAATCAGGCAGCAGTATACTTTTAGCACTCTACAACAGGTACACACAAACAGTTATAGCATGAACACAAACACTGGGCACAACTAGGTCTTGGGTATGTGGATGAATTTTCAAATCATCGTCCTTTGCAAGCCCCACAGGAGCTTAGCTGAGTACAGGAGTTCTTTTAAAGGGTGAGAATAAGGAGATTCCATGAAGTGAACTGTGTGGCAAATGCCACTGAAATTGTAATCAAGGAGACCAGGAATACTACTTGACAAATCAAGTACTAACAAGCTTTTGACAGAAATCTTCATTCTTTATGTCTGACAGGCAGACAGAACAGAAGCACAGTAGCATCAGTCTGCACTGTCTGAAAAGATACTGCACGAGATAAGAAGGAAAGGTTGTTAGGCTAAATCCTGCATCTGAAAATGTTTTAAAAAACAAGACAGTATCTGTGGTGTCATCCATTTAAAAAAACAAACAAGCAAGCAAGCAAAGAAACAAACAAAAAAACCCTAAACAAAACAACAGAAACCATCAATCCCAAACCCCAAAATCAGAAGCTTTGGCTTATTGAAAAGTTGTTTTGAAGAGCACTGGAGAACCTAATACCTAGCAGGATTGACTTACCCCTATCTGAAAAGGGATCTGTCACAGCAAAAGCATAGAAATGACTCAAACACTTCTTTTACTTCAGTTCTATGAGAAAAGGTTCATAGGAATTCCTTTAGAACAATCATTTATATTGACTTTAAGAGCCCTTAGGGCTGTGCAGCTTTATCTTACAACAGAATAGCATAAGAGAGAACCCTGTACATTTTGCAGTTTTGCTTTGCTGCTTTTTTTCAGTGAGGCCCACCAGGTTAATGAAATGCATAAAAAAGCTCTAACATTATCAAAAATAACTTTAAAAGAAAAGCTAAGTTAAAAACGAAATTTGAGGATAGACAGGTCAACAGCTGTATTTTTGAATAATTTAAACATTAGATTTCGGTGGCTTTTCCTCTATGAGGAAATCTTTTGAAATTCAAAAAAGGCAGGTGCAGGGTCCTGCACATTGGAAGGAATAACCCCATGCACTAGTACAGGCTTGGGGCTGACCTACTGGGTAGTAGCTCTGCAAAGAGGGACCTGGGGGTCATGGTGAAAAGGTTGTCCATGAGCCAGCAGTATGCCCATATGGCCAAGAAGTCCAGCAGTGTCCTGGGCTGACATCAGAACAGCATTGCTAGCAGGTCAAGGAAGGTGATCCTATCTCTCTGCTCAGCTCTGGTGAGGCCTCACCTGGAGTACTGAGTCCAGATGTGGGCTCCCCAGTAAAAGAGAGACATGGAACTCCTGAAGCAAGTTAGGCAAAGGGCTTCTAGAATGATTAAGGGTCTAGAGCACCTCTCCTGTGAGGAATGGCTGAGGCAGCTGGGCCTGTTCAGCCTAGAAAAGAGAAGGCTCATGGGGGATCTGATCAATGTGTATAAGTATCTGAAGGGAGGGTGTCAAGAGGATGGGGCCACACTCTTCTCGGTGGTGCAAGGAGATAGGATGAGAGCCAATGGGCATAAACTAAACCACAGGAAGTTCCACCTGAAAATGTGGAAGAACTTCTTTACTGTGAGGGTGATTGAGCACTGGAATAGCTTGCCCAAAGAGGTTGTGGAGTCTCCGTCCCTGGAGCTATTCAAGAGCTGTCTGGACACAGTCCTGAATGATGTGCCCTGGGTGACCCTGCCTGAGCAGGGAGGTTGGACTAGATGACCTCCAGTGGTCCCTTCCAGCCTCAACAACTCTGTGATTCTGAGAAAAGCTTAAAGAAATAAGAGTTAATAATAACCAAAACAAGAGAAGCCATATTTATATTTATTTTTATGTCAGAATTTCAGGATAAAGAAATGTATTATGAAACAAGTTATCTGCAAAAGGGACAAATCCTGAAGCTGTTAAAGTTCTCTGTGTGGTTTTCAGTTTGAATCTTCTACATGCAGTATTATACACAGGAGGCCTTAGATGGTTAAGAAGCAAGGCAGCAAAGCAATACTTTGCATTTATTCATGCTTATTTCCCTGACACAAGCAAATTCAAACTACTTCTGCGAATGAATTTAAGAGCAGAGGCTTGGGAGACATATTGGACTCCGTTGTGGTTACACAACGTCAATGTTGTTACCTTAGTTACAGACACAGAAATCCTTGTGTAGATGGTGATGTTTGAACCAGAATTAATCCTTCCTACGTTTCAACGTTGGTAGCTAAAGAAAACATAATGTTACTACTAGTCTGAAGATCTTCTGTACCTGACACTTGTATTTCAAGGCATGATGGATGTGAACCAGCATGTCAACCTTATGTTAGAGGCTACCTTTCAACAATCGGAAAAGATCACTTAACTGTACAAACCCAAATACAATAAGAAGCTGGCCAAAAAGTAGAAGTCACAGAGTTTCACTGTTTCATGTGGTTCTACAAGAGTGTATCAGGATGTAAATGAACACTGACATCTTTACTCTGATACAGTGCTGAGGTCTAGTCTGAGTCTGAGAACATCAAGGGTAAGAGCAAGGTCCTGTCTGCATCCCCATCTGCAAAACTGACCACTATGGAGATGGAGAGCATCATTCATCCTTTCCAGAGGAAGGTGGTAAAGACATGTTTGTATACATGTGAAGAGGAGGAATTCTAGCTGGCTCAGGCTGAATTTCATTTCAGCTGCAATAATTGAGTGTTATATGACACTACAGCTTTTCTGTATATCAAAACCAAAGACATCCCTGCTCCTGTTTATCATTTTCAGAAATGCAGCTACCTACTATGTAATAGCATCATAGAATCAGAATTTTTTAGTTTGGAAGAGACCCTGAAGATCATTGAGTCCAACTGTAAACTGAGCACTGCAAAGTCCACCATTAAACTATGTCCCTAAGCACCACGTCTGCACGTCTTTTAAATAGCTCCAGGGATGGTGACTCAACCATAAGGGGTATTGCATTTCTTTATGTCTTTTATTCCTATTTCTGCCAGTGTGATGTACTATAGGAGTGTTTTCAAAAGGGAAGTATCTCAAATCTCAAACCTGTGACTGCAAAAAGCTCATTTTTGCACTGTATTGTCCTAAATGTTAAGCTTTCACCCAGTGCATATAACACTCAGAGGAAAAAAAAGTTAATTAATGGTTGAGTCTAAAAAATTAAATGGTGTTTTTTGTGAATGGTATTTTAAATAGAATGTCAAGAATTTTTCCATCATTCTACTTTCAGCTTCATATAAGGAACCTAAATTGCAGAGCATATGTCCTGACCCTCTGCAGAACTTTAAGCAGATATTATCCAGTTTTCATTTCATTAAAGGACACACTCAGAAGTGTTCTAGCTAAATGCTTCATGTAATGAATTCAGTCTAGCATCCCTCTGAAGAGGGGGAGGATTATTTTATACATGGGTACTGTGACGCCAAGGAATTAATCATAATAGTCAAGGCAATACATGAGTTCTGGATTAGTTAAAAAATAAATTTCTCCACTCTTCTGCATCATAGAGTGGGACTTGAATTTACAAGTTCATTACTTCCTTCTGCATTCTGGCTATACAAAAATACTTGTGAATGGAAGACTGATTTGTAGAACACAGAAAGCAATATATCATAATTCACATAATAGTTTGAATTGTAAGACACTTTATCTCTGAGCTGCATACTTGTGCAGAGTTTCAGTGTTGTTACATAAATTTTCTCACATACATACTTTGGAACTGTGGTATTTTCCAGTTTTCCAGCTGAGTGATCCATTTCTGTATTCTGCAGACAGCCACAAACCAATAACACCAAAGCCAGACTGAATAGGGCTTTGAGCAACCTGATCAAGTGGAAGGTGTCCCTGCCCATGGCAGGGGTGTTGGAGCTGGATGATCTTTATGGTTCCTTACAACCCAAACCATTCTATGATTCTTTGATTCTATAAACATTTTTTCACAAGGCATCAATATCCAAATAGAAGCAGACAGATACATTTAAGTCAATGCAAGAAAAAATTTTTGAACCAAAGGTAACTTGCATATGCACAAGTTATTGTAGTCTTGACTTCAGTAAATTTTTTAGCTGAGAGTACAAGAAGAAAAACTGAAGACAAGAAAGCAGAAAGTAGATGTGTGCAGTTCAGCACTTTTGGCTTCACTTAAAACCTATTTAAAGAGCTAATCACTGGTAAGGTTCTACCTGAAAATGTAGGCAGCTCACTGTTTATGAAAGCAATTTTTCAAAATTAGCATTTCATGGTTCTTCACTCAGTCTTCCATTGCAACTTTAGGCGAACTTCTAGAAGTCTTTACCTAAGATTCTTTGCCTTCTTCTGTATCTAAAAGAATTAAAGACTGAATTGGTATGAAGTGTTGTTAATTTGGAAGCATCTATAGATGCAGATGTATCATCCTTCTGTAGATGCTGACATTCTACTGCCAGGTATAGGTTCAGCTGATTAGAAATTAATTCAAACTCCAAGCATTTCATAACAGCCCCAGGTGAGTAGTTTAAGCCAGACATTTGTGACGCTCTCACATGGTTATATTCCATTAAAACTGTCTTATTAAAACTGTCTTTAAAAAATTCAACTTCCCAGAAAGAACAGACTTAACCAAAGTGAGGATAGAGACTCGACATAAAATTAGAGAAAAATGCTAGGAAAAAAATGCAGTAATCATTAACTTCACAACCCTTATGACATCAAGGCCAGGGATCTGCGTCGTTCTACTGGTTCAGTATGCATCCCCTTTAAGTCATGAAGGAGATATTAATCTTCTTCTTTGAAGCATGGCTTTTCAAAGACTCATGTCTATGTGTAAGGATACTAAAATCACCCTTTTGCTATGGCAGTTTCATCACTTTGGATCTCTTCCAAGCACAGATAATTCTTACTTATGCCTTCTGACAAGAATATCTTCATATAATCACAGTTCTTAAAACAAACTATGGTTCGTTTTAAGATTCCAGTTTTAACACTTCAGTATTCCTTTTAATATAAAACATAGATTAAGAAGTATAGGCATAGAACATCTCTGGAAGATGTTTACTCAAATAGGCTTTGAATACAGCAAATGGCACTTTTCCTGTTTCATTAATGATTAATTAATGTTTCAGTGTAATACAAGAGATTCTCTAAAGAAAAAGCGTCCTTTAATGGAAGAATATTTCTGCACCACTTTCGAAGGTGATCATGTGATATTGAACATACTTTACTACATTAGAAGTATTTTCCCCTCTCTTTGACTTTAAAGCATGGAAAAGACTCCTGACTCTCAAGGCTGTGAAAATTAGCTCTGAATCTTTCAACAGAAGTTTTTGTGCAAGCCTGCAGCTTCAGCTGACTACTCGTATTAGGAGACTCATAATGTGGTCTTATTAGCTACAGCTTTTTGTATGAAGATGCAGACATATTTTATAGAAAACCCTGAAAAAAAAAAAAAAAACCCCACACAATGTACACTGATGCAAATTAATTATACTATCATAATCCATCAGCAATTTCCCTGGAGAAGTAGGCATATAAAAATGCTGTCTTTCTTTTGCAGATGAGAAAGTGGAGATGTTAATTTCAGCTTTTCTACTCAAACTTTAAATTATGGTAGTGCATATATCAGAGTCCCTGGGCTAATTGTGCTTTTAATCCATTCTGATTGCCTGAGGGTGTATTTTGAGATCAATACCCGTTGGGTCATGTGGCCTGGCTTACCTTCATTACCTGCACTTCTTTTCTTCCAGGACAAATGGTGCAATAGACAAATGTAAAATCCTCTTAAAGCACAGTATTATTTATATAGAATAGAAGAACCTGAGAGAAACAGGTGTCCAAAAAAAGAAACAGGCCATGTAAATATCTAAACTTTTTGAATATATGATCTTTTCCTATATGACAATTCTAGTAGAAACAGCTTTCCTTCCACTGTGTATGTTATCCTGGAACTGTTTGATCACTCTACTTTTCCATTAAGAGTTTTCCTGCAATTCAAACAGTCAGTGAAATGATAATTATATTCATGCACACTCTTATCAGACTTATTCTTAGATAACAGATTACAGCTACATAGCTATTGGCAGGGATACTCATACAAGATTTGATTTGTCTGTTTTCTCATTTAGGGGTTCATCTGTCCAATGAAGTGTATTGTCTGTGTTTGACCTAATATTAAGCAACAAGGTATATTTTTAATAAGATTGTATATTCACATTACATCTATATCCTCTAAGGTTTCAGTAATAATTTAGATTTAAGCAAGAATCTTTCAATAATTTCTTTTCAGGAAATACAACACACTATATACATGTATTTCTGTGCTTTGTTAATTTCACATCATAAGAGGAAAAACTAAATCTTGAAAGAGCACATTTTACTTTAAAAAAAAACTAAACATCACCAAAAAAACAAACAACAAAACCAACAACAAAGTAATCCACAGACACAAGCAATAAAATATGATATTGTTTTATCAGATACAGAGGAACCTGAAAACTAAGAAACAGACTTGCAAATAAGGAATTTTACATACAGCAGCTAATTAAAAAAATAATAGTGCTTTTGACATTGAGGAAGAGATTAACATATAAGCACTTCATTGGAGTTTCTTTATGCAAAGTGTAATTAAATTAGAACTTTCAAAGATACTGAGCTTTTATAGTTTTCTCAAGGCAAAAGCCCAAACAAGCACAACTCTAAACACATGCCACTCTTAGCTCCACCAGGTATTTTGTAGCTAGAGCAAGATTTTGAGCAGATGCTTTCAAGTTATCAGTTAATGTAGAACAGCATTAGAAGTGATAAATCTGAATGCCATGGAGCGACGCAGAAGGTTGCTGTCATGCTAGAACTGCTCAGGGAGTATGATTTGATAGGGGACTTAAGGCAGAGTAATAATTTGTCCCCTATTCCTCCAATAGAGACTCACCCTAGTTACTAGGATTGGCAGAGATTTGTTACAGATTACCAGGTGAGAGAAACATACAGTCCAACACCTACAGCTGCCAGGCACAATGCTGGGGGCCTTAAAAGTGGACACAGTTGTCAGTCCTGTAGCGAACACTGTACAGAAAATATTTGCAGTGTGTACAAGGGTAGCAAAGGAAGGAAGATATCGCTAAGCAATACTGTAATTCAAATATAATCACTTATCAATGACACTGCACCTGAGACAACTCTTAAACAGATGAGACATCTGTCACGATGCCTTTGTATGCATCACACAGACTTCAAAGCTAGTTTAGACATATTTAAATGATGATTTAGAACATTTTTAGGACATTTTTCTAAAAGAATTCATCTAGCTTTTGCATTACCCAATCTGTACCTCACATATATTTTGGTATTTTGTTGTTTTCATTTTGCAGCAATGTTTGCAGTTTCCAGTTCATAAAAGCATGTTTGTAGAGAAACAATATTATAAATCAAATTATGAATTACCCCAGCAGTGTTAAACAGTTCTAGATTCATCTTTCCATTTTAAATTCATGGTAGCTACTCAGACTTAAGACTTGTTATTATTAAAATGCATATATCTCAGACATTTAAACCTATATATGTCCTTTTGAATTTTGCAAAGCTTCTTCCTACATTATGAAAAGCAAAAGTTTTGTTTTTTTAAAGGACAGATTCACAGAACTGACAGATTATGTAACTATTCTTCACTCCCTGTTTCAAAAATGTTTCCTTAATAAGAATTAAATATCTAACGTCAGCCAGCTAAGAAAGGGATAATCTGTAAAATGAAATATTTTTATGTCACAACTGTTTACCTTGTTTACTGTAACAAACCTCTTGAAGCAGGTGAATGGTGCACTGATTTTTTTTTTTTAACCCTGCAATTTTAAGTTAGGTATTCTTCAAAAGGTCAGCAAGCCACTCTGCTGCAAACCTTAACATATCCTTTTTGAATATTAGTCTAATTACTATGGACAAAAATAGTTCTTTTACAAACAACAACAACAACAAGAACAAATCTGTAGTTCGTAGTTACTAGTCATAAAACTTGTCCAAGGGAAGAGAAAACCCTAAGCAACAGCACTTCTTCAGCCCTTTTACCTGTAAAGGATTGTTTTAAAATCTGAGGGAAGAGCATATGTAACAGGCAATGAAGAAGAATGTATAAAAATATGGAGCAGGCATGTCAGACAGACAGAATTATAGATTGCATCCATTGCTGCCATTAGTAATAGTCCTTCACAGAACATCTGACTAAATAGTATCTATACGTATGACGGATTCATTAACGTTCTACGGACTTTTGGAAGGGCAGACTTTGGTCTGTTTAGGGCGCTGATTAACAGAGTCCTTTGGGAAGTAGTCCGGAAGGGCAAAGGAGTCAAGGAAGGCTGAACACTCTGCAAGACGGGAATTTTAAAGGTGAAGGGACAGGGTGTCCTCATGTGCCAAAAGACAAGCCAGCAGGGAAGAAGACCAACCAGGCTGAACAGAGAGCTCTGGCTGGAAATTAGGGGTGAAAAATGAGAGTTTATAACCTTTGGAAGAAGAGACAGATGACTCAGAAGGACTACAAGGATGTTTTAAGGCTACTCAGGGAGTAAATTAGAAGAGCGTATGCCCAGCTAGAACTTAATTTGACTGCTTCAGTAAAAATTTATTCTTAAATAGATCAACAACAAAAGGCGGGCTAAGGAGACTCTCCAGCAGGTATTGAATGCAGGGGAAAACACAGTGACAAAGGATGGGGAAAAGGCAGAGGTATTTAATTCCTCTTTAACCCAGTCTTTAATAGTAAGACCAATTGTTCATGGGGTACACAGCCTGCAGAGCTGGACAACAGAGATGGGGAGCAGACTGAAGCCCCCATGCTGTGATTGACAGCTATAAAATATTCAGAAGGAACAGGTGAGGAAGGAGAGTTAGGGAGGTGTGCTCTGTGTCAAAAATAGGATTGCACAGAACTATCTTTGAAGAATAGCAATGCACAGGCAAAGTGCTTATGGGTAAAAATTAGAGACCAAGTCAATGGAGGAAACTTTGTGGTTGGTGTCTACTACAGGCCATCCAACCAAGAAGAGGAGGTGGATGTTCTTTCTTCAACTGCAGGAAGCATCAAGCTCACAGGCTCTGATCCTGAGAGGGGATTCAGCCACGAGGACATCTGGTGGCAAAGTGCACCAGCAAACTGCAACAGCCCAGGAAACGACTGGAGTGCATTTAGGTTAGATTCCTACTACAGGTGGTAGAGAGCCTGATCAGAAGAGAGGAACTGCTGCACCTGTGGCTCACTAATGCGGAAGAACTTCCTGGAGAATCAAGACTGAAGGTAACCTGGGCTGCAGTGATCATGCCTTGGTGGTATTCTCAGTCTTGAGGGGTATAAGATGGGCGAAAAGTAGAGTCATGGCCCCAAATCTCAGAAAGGCAAACTTTTGGCTGTTTAGGGCACAAGGGTGTGGGATCCCCTGGGAGACTGCCAGAAGAGGCAGAGGAGTGAATGAGAAGATAAAGACATTTTTCTTAGGGCACAGAAGTTCTAAATCCCAGTGTGCAATAAGTTGGGAAGGGGAGAGAGGACACCAGTTTGGCTAAGTCGAGACCTTTTGGCCAAATTGAAACACGAAAACAAAAGGTACAGGCAGTGAAAGCAGGGATATACAACCTAGGGAGATTATAGAGATATGACCCAAGAGAGCAGGGAGGACATCAGGAAAGCCAAGGCGTGGCTGGAACTTAAGTTGGTGTGTTAAACAACAAGGGTTTCTTCAGGTATGGAAAGACAGGAAGATGAAGGAAACTGTACCCCTCCTTGATGAGCAAAATGGGTGACCTGGCTACAACTGACATGGAGAAGGCTGAAGTACTCAACAAAATTTTTGTCTCCACTGACAGGGGCTTTAGCCATGCCACCCCATTCACAGGGTCCAAAGGCAGGGACTGGGAGAAGATCAGGTTCAGACTATCTAGGGAAGCTAAATATGCCCAAGCCCATGGGACCTAACAACATGAGATCCTAATGAGGATACGGGGAATGACACGCCTATCAGTCTGACCTTGGTACTAGGGAGGCTTATGGAGCAGATCATGGTGCACATACAGGACAACCAGATGATTAGGCCCAGCCAGCATGGGTTTATGAAAGACAGGTCCTACTTGACCAACCTGATCTCTTCCTATGACAAGATGACCTGCTTAGTGGATGAGGAAAAGGCTGTGGATTTTGTTTTCCTGGGCACTGTTTTCCACAGCATTCTCCTGGAGAATTAGCCTCATCAGTCACTTGACCAAACAGATTTAAAATACCTGTTCTCTTGGGCCATCACAAACCTGGTAACTTCTCTGTAATCTAACAGAAGTGACTGTATACTTTCAGTTGTTCAGTTGCATTGTATTCAGTAACAACTGAAAGTAGAACAGTTCTGGTGACATTATGAAACTTAAACAAAGCGTAGAAATTATCATTTAGAGTCACAGTCCAACAAAACGATACAGCACTTAAGTAAGAGCATCCTTTATTTATTTATGAGAAGAGACATTTCTTTTGTGTTTAAAGCAGACATTTTCTGAAGTGTTTTGCTTTTCTGGAGCAGTAAGTGTTAGTTATTCGGATGAAGAAGTTCTGCAGTCTTTTTAGTTGCTTAAAGCCTTGTTCCTTTAAGTTTAACAATACAGTAATTTTCAGGAGTGGAACATGCAAAAGCTGTGCAGGAGGTGCAGTGCAGTGACAAATCTTGAGTTGACTTAGATATTGCAAAAGACATAAGCACAAAACCATTTCCTAATTCTGCATAGGTCAACTTCTGTTTAATCAAGTTAAAATGCAGCATAGCCATTACCACTGCAAGATTGTTTCTGGCTATTGTAAAATAGCACTACTGTGTTTGTTTTGTGTATTGGCAGATCCCCAATTATTTGCTCCACAGTTGCACAAAGACAGGATTACATGTTGCCTTTATTCAGGATAAACAAAAGATGAAGCTCTTTTTAAATTTTCCAATTTTCATGTATCAAAACAGTAGTTTCAATGTAGCTCAAACGGTATTGTGTGATCCAAACAATGATCTAAAGGAACCGAACATTAAAAAGGTAACTCTCTCCAAACACATTTTTACAATTCTGAAGTAAAAATTCCTTCAACTGGGTATGATGGCAGTAGCTTCAAGTAATTCATGTCAATTTCAGGCGTATTTGGGTAATGGAATACTTCATTCAACTTGTACCATTTGTAAGTTTATCCTTTTCTAGTACTTATTCACACAAGTCATCTGTCTTCGCATTTCTAGATTTTTCTTGCATGTTCCATTAGCACATTCTTATTTAACAGAAAGACAGAATAAACTAGACAGCAGAGGGTTTTCCTTCAAACATCAGACTAGGAAATAAAATGAATCATGAGAAGAAAACCATTATGCCCATAGTAAAAGCTGAATGTCCATATAGCTACCCGAGCAAAATTGTTTGCATATGCAATGAGCAACAATCCAGTCTCTGCAACCACAGCAACTCTGAATGCCCTGCGATCCGTGGGCCAGGGGGATGCTGTCTCTTGCTGCACCTAACAACTGCCAGATGGGCCCAAACATAACATTCTGAAAGGCAGGCAAGGTCAAGACAATAGTGTCTGCCCAGGGTCTTTGACAGACGCTCCTTAATTGTCCATACAAATTGTATTCCGTCATTAACATCACAGTTTCACACAGGACATGACACATTACTACAATGTTCTGACACTTCAAGCTCCAAAGCAAATCTTTGGTATTTGATTAGGAAAAAGTATTTGGCTGGAAGAGAAAGGCTGAGAAAGCCAACACCTGTGGCTCTTCCCTTTAGCTGTAAGATATGCTTTCTTAGTTAGTCTAACAATCCAACTGGCAGAGAGGCAGGTGATTTCTTGCATGCAGCCACTCTGATGCAGCAATGCATTTGTGACACCATCTGGCTCCCCCAGAGTGTCAGTGCTGGGCTGAGGAGGCTGTGGTTACCCCAGGACTCAAACAGGCAATTCTCACAATGGAAAGAAACATCTTTTGCAGCAGAAGCACACTATGAGAAGCCAACAGCAAGGGCACTACTAGTCCAAGTACTGACATCGATCTTCATGGAGAACAGTGACAAAGTCCTTTAGCATGTGTGATGAGGACCTAGCTTTTCGTCTTTCCTAATTTCTCCTTGGTTCACCTTTGAGGAAGACTGTTCAGTGTGCAAATCCACTGGACACTGGGATGTCTTCCTAAACAGCTCCCCTGTCCTGAAAAGCTGCCTTTGCACTGAAAATACAAAAGCCAAACTAGACAACAAGGAGGACAACTATAGGCAACATGACACTTTACCAGTAAAAAAGCAAGGAAATTGCTGAAAAATTTAAGGGTCATTGGCAATCATGGGATAAAACCTGAACAGTGACTTTTGCTGTTTTTTCTTCCAGGAATAAGCCAAGTAACCCTGTATCTATGCAGCCATTTCTGAGGCCCTGCAACAAGATGTCTCTACACTGCTTGAAGAGGCACGTATGGATGCATATGGACCCACACCACTGTGAACTGCAGGCTATGCAATATCCACTAATGAAAATCTTTTTGTTTAACTTTCTTCCCCTTTATATGCACATGCGTATCTGTGCATTCTGGCTGCAGGTTCTGTTGCTTGTTAGGAAAATGAGTGGCTGCACAGATGACAGGCTGCTGGCTGCAGAAAAGCAAAGTACACACAGTCAGATGCCACCTGCAGCTGAGAGGGAAGATTAAGTGTGTTTGCATATGACATCAAAGCACGCTGAAGAGCCATGGCTAGCCAGGTACTTAGATCCCTGGTTCCTTCATTTGTCACCTGCAGATTTATTCTTACTAGCAGTGTAGAAGGAGGATTGGGCTAGTCAAGTCTCAGAGGAAAGAAGATCAGGAAACAGATGCTCATCCAAGCTCAAGGTTTGGATGAGATGAGCCCAGAATGAATTATGGGCTTCTGCATAGTTGTTCCCTGCAGAAGATTTCTGTGCAGCACTGCACACCTTCTATTTGGTAACTGCTCTTGTACCACTGCAGTAGTTCAGTTAACTCACCAGCCCCTGAGGTCTGGGAAGGGTGCCTAGGCTGACTACAAGGCAGAAGTGTTACTCAGAGAGAGCTGTGTGTGACTGCAACTATGTGTTGGAAAAGTCTCACTGTGTCATGTGAGGAGCCCAGAGCTACTTGTGCACAGGTACTTGGAGGGTCCTGGAAGCACCAGCTGAAGCTGAGATATCCCCCCATCCCCCAGTCTCTTGCTGAGACTCTCACAGTTTCTGTAGGAGTAAAGGTGAAGGCAATGTGAGTGGTCATGAAACTGCTTCACAACCACTCCACAGCAACATGACAACTCAAGTACCACCTCACAAGCACCACAAGTACACAACCAAAGCACTTCTTAGCTCTACAATGCAAAGAAACTTTGGGCAACCAAGACTGCAAAACAATCTACACTCTCTTTGAATTGTGTGAGGATGACTTATTTTTATTTTATATTATTAACAGTTTACCTTTGGAACTTGGACTATTAAGCAGTCTTTACTACACTGGTGAAATAAAGATTTCTAATAGTCCTCAAATTGCATCTGTGTTTAAAGTTATACACTCCACACATTGATTTATTGACTTTTCCTACCCTCACCAGGATTTTGCTTCATGCTGATTATATCCAGGTTCTGCTACTGTCCTTGGCAACAATGAGCATCAACAGAAAAGGTAAAGCACTACCTGGTGAGTTATGGTTGCAGGTTTTGTCAATAACTGTGTAATTACCTGTAGAACTATATTTTGGCAATCACATTGCAGAATGACCAACTGTTCTGAAACAATGGAAAGCAGACCTCTGTACCTTTAGTGACATATATATTCTATCATTCCCTGGTTGCGAAGCACTAGTTTGTTGCAAAATCTTCCAGGAAAAAGATGGTTTCTAGTCTTACAAGTGTTTCTTTACAACTCATGAAATAAATAAAACCAACATAACCAGACTTCCAGAGTCTATACACAGCCGGAAGTTTTGAGAAACTCAGCTATTTTATCCATTCAAATGATTTTCTAACTCTGAAATCTAATGATAGTGATTTATAAAATTTATGCTGATTTGCTTTTTTATCCTCCCTAATATCAACATAACAGGTTTCTCCTTAAGAAGGCAGCCAGCTCCATCAATCACCAGGAAATCAAATCTCACCCTTGCATATGGATTTTGCATTCTGCTGGCTTTGGGAAAAAATGTTATATTTTAAAAACCAAAATCTAGAGTAATTCCAAAACATTAAAACTTGAAGGTAATTTTATACTACATATTTTTTTAATTTCATGCATTTTTCCATTATTTCAGATGACTTATGAATCATGTGCTACAAGAATAACACACTTGGCTGCGGAACTAAGGTCCAGACCATGGCAGACTGTGCAGAATGTTTCACTTCCTTGATTTTCAACGGCAAATGTCTAACCCTTTTCTTGGAGAACCTGTATGCAAGACATTTTTCATACGTTTCATGTACTTCAGGTGAGAGGCTCTAATAGTAAAGATGAGTGATTTCCTTTCTTTCACATTAATAACTCACCTTTTGTAATTTGACATTTGGGGGCCTGAAAATGTGGTGTGCTGCTATTGACTTGACTAGATTTAATCCTGATGAATAAGGATATAAAAATAGAATTAGGCTATGGCCATATCAAATCCAAATCAATTAATAGTATTTATCTAATGGAAAGTGCTGAATGACAATGCAACAATACTTATCAGCCTTTCACTCTGTGTTATGAATTGTTGTCATATCATATATTACACTGTATTTAATCTTCTGCCCCAAGCTGTTTATCTTGTGAGAATGCGAATAGATAATTCATCTCCTTGTAGCTTAGTTGCTCCTCCAACAGACCCAGTTTAGCCTCAATTTATCACTGGAACTGTGTCTAAAGCAGTTTATTTCTGGTACTGTCCTTAAATTTCAAGGCTCATTATATTTAATCTGTGCAATGCTAAGCCACATGATTCTGCACTCAAGTGGACAGACAATCAACTCTGACGAAACTTTTTTGATACTAGGCTTCAAAGAACCTATTAAATGCACATTTGCATGATACGGCTTTTTCCGGTGAGAACCTCAGTATTTGAGGGTAACTGGATGTAGAGGAGACAAGCTTCAGTCATTTGGGGGTCTGATCCTCTGAACATAAAAAGATGATATTTCTTAGAATGTTTTTGTTAGGGTGACATCTAATTTGCTGACAGCCAAACTACAAACAGTTACTAGAATAAATTCCTTAATTTCTGAAGAACAATATTTTCAGGAATGGATGGTCTAAGTTATAGTTTATGCTTAAGCCTACTTCAGTAATGAGCATGTAGCAATACAATCAGAGATACAGCTTAATTCTATTAATTCTGACATTTGTTAAAAATTAGAAAACCTTTTGCTTTGTTTTTATTAATTTTAAGATTTTTCAAATCTTAATTTAAGATTTCTCCCCAGGGAGGAGATTCCTGAACCTGACCATAACAGAAACAAAAAGTATCATTTGCTAGAGCCAGTTCAACTGAAATTTTCACATAGCAAAAAAAAAATAATCTGCAAATACCTTACAAAATGAGAAAAAGTTACAGCATTGCTTTAGAATAGATATTTACTATCTTCAACAGAAAAAAAACCCCAACCCTTACTAAAAAAATATTAGTTGCAATAGTATCAGTAGCACAGATGTCCCAGTTTCAAGGGACTCAAGTTCTTTGCAGTCACCTTTCAGATACATGATTTTTAAATGTGATGCAGACTTCAGTCATCAAGATAGTCAATAAAACATTCAATAATTCTGAAATGTAAATATTTTTAGGATTAAAGGAAGCATTTAAATTTTTGTAATATAGACTCTACAATTCTGGCCATACAATGCAAGGTGTTGAGTTACAACAAATTTCTTATTTGTTGAGTAAATTAGATGAAAAATAAGCCTACACATGCATTTGAATCAGACCACATTCATCTTTCCCTCTTAGCTACAGCAATTTGAATTTTCATGTATTTTTAGCATGTAACTCAGCAATTGGAAAAGAGAAGGCTGCGTGGAGACCTCATAGCAGCTTTCCAGTATCTGAAGGGTGCCTACAAGGATGTCAGAGAGGGACTATTCATCAGGGATTGTAGTGAGAGGACAAGAGGTAATGGGTTCAAACTTAAATAGGGGAGATTTAAGTTAGATATAAGGAAGAAGTTCTTTGCTGTGAATGTGGTGAAGCACTGGAATAGGTTGCCCAGAGAAGCTGTGGATGGTCCATCCCTGGCAGTGTTCACAACCAGGTTGTACAGGGCCTTGAGCAACCTGGTCTAGTGGGAGGTGCCTATGTCAGGAGGATTGGAACTAGATGATCTTCAGGTCCTTTCCAACCCAAATTCTATGATTCTATTATTCTATAATTCCTGTTACTTTTTTCTATTAACTGTTCAGGAAAACATTACTGTCAGAGAAAGGCATTATCAGAGGTTAGGCAGAGCCTGCTTTGTGACAAAATAAACATCACTAAAACTCATTACTTCAGAAGCTACAATTTGCAGGACAAAGAGCATCAGAAGTGCTAGGAAGATTATGATACTCTCTCCCCTCAACAATGTACATATCCGTTGGCAGTGCTACTGGTGCCCCATATTCTTAGCTGAGCCTTTCTTCAGGAAGAGGTGGAGGCAGACATTGATCTGTCACCCTGGCTGGTGTCATCTATGTCTGCATGAGCTATAAGGCCCTGGGAGTTGCTCTCAGGAGGCACGTGGAAGATGGGATTTGGTGCAGAAATCCCCTAGCTAACTCTAGGCAAGACAGATGGCACACAGGGCTGGTAGGTGCCATGAGGAAAGCCCACCCCAGGTCCGTAGAGGCAGAACAGCCATGCTTGCGTGACACCTGGTTATCATGACAACAACCCTTCATGGTGCTAGCCTCTTGCTCCTGCTGCCAGCTTGGTCCTAGCTGGGCAGAGGATCCCTCCATGGAGCAGTGCTGGGCAACACAAGAGTACCTTTAGCTGACTCTGCTCAAGTTAAATATGGTCAACTGATAGTGCAAATTTGTTTCTACCAAAATGAGCTGCAGGCTTCTTGTAACATCTCCAAGGAGACATACAGTGAGTGGTGAGTGGTTTCATAACTGGAGCAGCTCGTTCTGCTCCTGGCATGTTGCAGTTTAAACACACAGGTGTGTTAAACTGACGGACTAACATTTCCATCACAGACCACTGGGTCCTGTGGTCTGTCAATGGCTGATTATTTCCCCTGGCTTTCTGAACTGGCTAGGACAGCAAAGAATGCAAACTATTGTAGATCCCTTCTTGAACACCCAGAGTTAGTCATTTCCAATGTGGCACTCCAAAGGACTTTTGACAGATAAGCTATATTTTTTCTGGAATGCTCACAAATTCTACGTCTTGAGCTCCAGCTGCTCTGAATGGTATTATCAAGACTAGTAAGTCTGCAACTTTACAAGACAGTTCAGCTCCAATTCTAATACACATAAATTGAGAAAACGCATTTATCTTTTGTGTTTAGGAGGTGATCTGCCCAAAACATATCTCCAGTTTATCTAAATGAAGCTGAAGCACTGTACTGCTCAAATGAAGACTCAACAATGTTAGCAAGTGCAATAATCCAGTTGTTAAAATGATTCTTCCTGGCACTTGATCACTTCTTGGAACATTATGCTGCTAGCATTTCATAGCTCAGTCAGTTCTAAAGTATACAAAACCTACTGCCAATGTTTTTACAATGGATGCAAAAATCATCTTTACAAAAAAGCCAAAGGATTGCACATTGGCAATAGATACGAGTAGACATAATACTGTATCTTGTCAGAAAATGTACTTATTTTTTATTTACTCTGGAATGTAGCTTCATACTTCTAACTTCATACTTCTTACTTCCTCATACTTCATACTTCTTAACTTTTTCTAGAAAAAGTATCTTTGGAATGTGCAGATTTGTAATGAATTGAAAGCTGTATCAACCTGACACAAAATTCAGTAGCTTCAAACTTCAATCAGCAAGTAGCCCTGTCTAGTGTATTGTGCTACTTGCTTTGCTTCTAGTTTATATTTTAAATAGTGATGGCAAACACTTACAATATTGCACTTATTCCCTACAGCTTTTACAACTTACAGAGTTTGCACTTTTTTCATCCCTCTTCCTATAGTTCTGTGATTTTTATTTTATTCCTCTCTATATGTTCAAGAAAGTAGGCCTCTGCCACCACTCATAGCCTCATTCCATATGAATACACAAAAAGTGTCAAAACCATTTTCAAAATTGCTGATTTCAGCCTGATTTAACTTAATCATTTTAACCAATGCAAAGCCCTCTTTTCTGAGTTTTATTTTCTATGGAAACTTTGAATTTAGAAAAATTAGAAATGGAGGGATGGGATTCATTGTCAGTTTGCTGATTGACAGGGTCTGACTGCATTTGTGTCAGCAGTCATTTAAAGCCTAATTCTGCTGCCACGTTCGGTTTCGTCTACAATTATAATAGGGTTTTTCTACATGGAGATCCTCCAGAAAAAAGTGAAGTTAATGCTTTATTTCACCAGAGGTTAGTCCCACTGTAAGACATTTATTGAATCCCTGTGTAGATGCTTTAATTTGGCAGTCACATGGCTTCAGTTCAGTAGAGCTCAAATCTTTCAGGGATTAGGCTAGTGATGGTTGCTTTCCTTCTGAATGAGAGAATCCACATGAAGCCTTAATAGGCTGTAACTTACGGATATTGACTTCACCCATTTGGCTAATTTGTCCTACCTCCTCAGACAAAGTAGTCATCAATGTATTACAAATTATACTTCAGTACCAACATTATTAGTCTGGTAACTGACTGTTTCTCATTTGGACTAAGCATGCTAATAGCAAGTATTGGGTGGGGGGAGGGGGATACACAAGCATGCTAAAGAAGTAATTGAATATGTGCCATGGAAATGGGATATTTGTTTCCTCATAAGTACCACAGAGTTTGAATTATCTGGTGGCGTGTGATAGTCTATGAAAATTATAGATAAGCAGTGTTGGAAATAATCGCCACTTGTTTCTTCTAATAGTTTTAAACAATAGTTTCTATCCATATGTGGCAACCAGGTAAAATTGTATACAGGGATCATTCTGAACCATTGAAAAATAGTGGTTTATGAAATGGGGAGAAAAAAAGGTAACATTACATAATTTCTCCTGGAATAGACAGACATGGATTGTGTTTTAATGGTAAGAAAAGTAACAGAAATATTCAGGTGAAATATCACATCATATACTGAAACCAAATGCTTTCTATTTTTTGTGCGTGCTTTAGCATTTGGAACCTGTGTAATTACCTGTGTAATTTGGAACCTGTCTAGCCTTATTCACTTCATAGGAGTTCAAACACATCTACAACCTATAATATAGCAAGGAAATCAAACATGATGGAAAGCAATCCACACCATCACTGCCAATCTCTGTTTTCACAAGAGAAATTCTGGGAACTGTTGCCTTCATCATAATACTACTCCTTCAGCAAAATAATGAGAACATTTCTGCATTTGCTCAAGTAAGGTAACCTTACAGGATGTGTCTTGCTTGTGAACTTTAAAAGTTAGTTTTGTCAGCTGAGGTAAAGTTTGAAACAGTGACCCTGACCCCATGTTCTCACCTGAACATCTCTCTGGAACCACTAAGTAGCCCTGCCTCACCAGGGCAAGATGACCCACATAACATACCATGTCCTCTGCATGGATCAGGCTGTGTTGTATTCATGCACTTGGTTAAAAACAGACCAACTGGAAATGCAAGCACCATCCGTGAGGCCTAGTTTATACCATTTGTGTTTATTCATCTGAAAATACAACACCTGTTTGTAGGAGACAGAAATACTCCTAACACCTCAGAAAGTGATTTCAGCTAAGAAATAGTTCTGGTTTTAAAGTATTACTCTCTCTTAGTTTTCTGCTAGTCTGCACTGAAGTCTACACACTCACTTTCTGAGCAGTGCTGAGAATTTACTGTTTGGGGCAATGCAAGAAAAATCTGTGAGCCAAACCAAACCATGTATGGATGAATGACCTTTTACAACCTGTTGCAAGGTGCGAATCTCAGCGAATGACCATCCCCTTCCTCAAGGTTTGTGTTAAACCAGAAGGAGAAAGTGCCCTACCAGAAACCATTGACTAATACTGAGCTCAGCCCCTTCTGGTACTCCGGAGGCAAAGCAGGTTTGCTGCTGCTTAAAGGTCTCCCCACAAACAGTATATCACTCCATTAAGATTGTGTCCTTATTATAGGGAATACTTCTTTCTGTATTTGAAGGAAAAGGTTTATGCTATGCAGAACCACATATTCCATATGAACCATATGTTTTAAGGCTTATTGGCCAAATAAGTATTTCCTGTTTAGTAGCTGCATCCAGCTATAGACAGTAAACAAGTGAGAACCCTGTATTGTGACACTACACTATGTAAATCTATTCTCTTGGACATTCCAAGCTTTTCTCTGCTACAAGCATAAAAGTAACTAAGCAACACTTAGCACAGATATATTGTTTTCATCTATGGCAGAGGATAGGTAGGTATCTCCTGCTAACAGCCACTGACTTCTAGGTATTAGTTTATTTTTGACATGATCCCACAGCCTTAAAAAAATAAAATTAATGAACAAACATTAAAACAATGGGCAAAAGAGGGCATTATTGTTAAGAATATTATTTGTGGCTTTGAATGCACTGCTGATGGGCATGAAACTTAAGTGGATTAAGAATGAGCCACAATAGGAAGGAGAAATACAAGAATAGTATAAATTCCCTTAAGGGAACATATCACATTAAAATAATAATAAAAAGCCCCATCAATATTTGAGTTGTTCAAATGATGGGAATGTCTACAGGGCAAATACAGACTAGGATCCAGTTGTTCTAGGCAGTGCACAGACATATGGGAAACACAAGCCTTTGTCCCAAAGAATATTAAATTACATGGGAGAGAACAATACAGGTGGGAAGATATGGAACCTTTTTTCCCCAGGTTGGGCCTAGGGGAATCGATGGCATGTGCAGATTGCTATGGGTTGTCCGTCAGAGTTAGGGGCTAAAACCCATTCCCAGTCTTCCACTGCCTGGACTGGAAGAGATTTCATACCTGTTGCACTTCTAGCACTTTTCATGCCAATTCTCAAATTCCTGAATTACTGCTTTTCAGGACTGTTCTGTACTCACATATATATTTTATTGGTTCACTAGCAAAAGGATACCTTAGGTGCCTGTGCAGTGGGGTACCAATAGTCACACAAAAAAGACCTCTACTTAACAATCTGAACACCCTCAGGCCAGCAATGTATTTCTGCAATGCACATGCACTTGTAAATACTCATGTGAAATTAGATGTGCCTGCTGAAGATCGTAAAATAAAGTTGGAAGGAGTTACTGAGAGATTTCAACATTAATGCCTTTCAGTGTGCTCACTGGATCCCATCTCCTCTCAGCATCAGTGGCCTATATCTCCACATCAAATCTAGTCTTGCAGCAGCAAACACCAGCTGACTGTCACAGAAAAGCCTGAGTGAAACCTCCTTGGAAGAGACTTAATTGCCAAGATAATCAACTTAGAATAAAAGCACCAGAGAGAGAGGGCACCTCAGGAACCACACACAACTCTTGACAAAAGTGATGAAGGAACCAGAATAAGAAAGTTGTTCCTCATTTCAGGTCATTGCAAGTCAGGATGATAGCCCTGTCTGCTTTCCCTGGTCATTGACTGGGGGGTAGGCTGTACCCTGGCAAATATGTTGCTCTCTACCAGGAAAGGATAGGTGGCAAAGGGTTTTCGCTTGCAGTCTAAGAGGGTCTGAAGACCCTCACTCTTTAACCAGGAACCTGTCTGGGGTAAGTCATAATAGTGAGTCTGGCCTGAGCACCAGAAGGGACTGTGGTGGGTAGTACTGGGATTGCTCCACAAAACAGAATTGATATTGATAGCTGGGGGCAGCAGCAAAGACATGGTAGTAAAAAGAGTGCATGAAACTTTCCAAGGTGGAGTGAGTGATTTTTAAGGGAACTTGGTCATCCTTAGATCAAGTGCCACTAGAGAGCTGTGGTGATCTTGTTACCTAGGTCATCTTTCAGGATCATAACAGAAAGACAAAAGAGAATCTGGAAATCTAGCATTTAAAGAAAATTATACAAAATGGTGAGGGATTCATAGAATTTCCCTTTATAGTTTCCTCTCCACAAGGAATCTAGTGATGCTGAAAATAAAAAATGTATTTGGGGAAAGAGTTTATTTTGTATCCTCAAACCAGCACTGGGTACTCATGCTGAGTGAGGGAGAAGCAACATTTGGGTTGATATAACTTTTAATTATACATGACAAGATCCTGAAAGCTCAGCCTCTCTATTGAGTATGGTAGTGGATGAATTCAATGTACCTACAATCTCCTACGTTAACAATTAATAAAATGAGACTAGGGATGGTGCTCTAGTCCAGACATTTTCAGAGTATTTCAATAACAAACAGAGACAAAAGAACTGAATAGAAGAAAAACAAAATCAGAGAAAGTAGAACAATTTACTGGGGGGATGTAGAGGGAGAAGTCCCATGCAAGTTTTTCTGAGCTTTTTAGTGTTTTTCTTCTTTTTGTTTTGTTGTTCTCTTTCCATTTTATTATTCATTCAGCTCATTTTGCCTCCGGTTCACTTATTTTTGACATATGACTAAACAAAATTGCCAAGGGCACATAAATGATGGATGATAAAATGATGGCAGGCTTGTTTTCATTCCAATTCTGAATTCTTCTAAATAGAACATTTTTTTTTTTTCTAAGTAAGTTCAGACTACTGCATGCGTGAAAGTGGAGAAGCTCACCTAATGTGACTGGGGAGGCAGAAAAAGGAAGAGAAAGCCAGACTGCAGTTTTGCAGGCTTAATAACTTTAGTTGGATTCATCGCCACCATCTCTCACAATATTACAAAGAGACACTGGTAAGTGTTTTTACCTTCTGATGTGTTGCATGGCAGTCTTAATGAGCTTATTTCTCTTTCCTGGTCAGGAAGCAAAGAAAACTACAGCAGAAACATCACAGGCTTGAACTTGCACTTGCATTTGAGTGCACAAAAAAACACGCCCAGAGAACTTAAAAAGGGACAATTTGCTGCAATTCTCTTGCAAATGAAAATGTGCAGGGCGGATGTCATAACATTCAGGAGCATGATGTTAGAATTCTGCATAAACTTTTTTTGTTTTTTCATTTATGCAAGGCCTGACTATAGCAAAAACCTGAAAATGTCCACTGTAACACCTTGTTTTCACATCAGTGTTTAAGACATGTCCTTGAAAACCCATTAAATCCTCTGAAACATGAAACTGATGCAAGACATGACTTGTCATCCCCGAAAAAAGAGCAAAATCATGAGATATATGTAGATCTTGAAGTTTTACTGATTGTTGCATCACTGGTAGCAGAGATTTTAAATCCCCAAGAAGGACTTGGGGGTGGTGATTGACGAGAAACTCGACATGAGCAGGCAGTGTGCACTTGCAGCCCAGAAAGCCAACCATATCCTGGGCTGTATCAAAAGAAGCATGACCAGCAGGTCAAAGGAGGTGATCCTGTCCCTCTATTCTGCTCTTGTGAGGCCTCACTTGGAGTATTGTGTCCGGTTCTGGTGTCCTCAACATAAAAAGGACATGGAGCTGTTGGAGCAAGTCCAGAGGAGGGCCATGAGGATGATAAGGGGGCTGGAGCACCTCCCGTATGAAGACAGGCTGAGAAAGTTGGGGCTGTTCAGCCTGGAGAAGAAAGGCTGTGTGGAGACCTTATAGCAGCCTTCCAATATCTGAAGGGGGCCTACAAGGATGCTGGGGAGGGACTCTTCATTAGGGACTCTAGTGGTAGGACAAGGGGTAATGGCTTTAAACTTAAACAGGGGAGGTTTAGGTTAGATATAAGGAAGAATTTCTTTACAGTGACGGTGGTGAGGCACTGGAATGGGTTGCTCAAGGAAGTTGTGAATGCTCCAACCCTGGCAGTGTTCAAGGCCAGGCTGGACAGAGCCTTGGGCGACATAGTTTAGAGTGTGGTATCCCTGGCCATGGCAGGGGGGTTGGAAGTAGATGATCTTAATGTCCTTTCCAACCCTAACTATTCTATGATACTATGTTTCTATAATCTACTGCCTGAGCTATGGTTTTCTTAGTCATAACTAAGAAAAACACATTAACCCTTGCAAATCATGAAGCCACAATAAATGGTAAAACCACTTCAAGTTCTCGCAAATCAGTGGATACCAAGCTGTCCCACAGGTTTGACAGCTTCTCCTGCAACTACTGCTGTGCTCCTTTTTGCTCTTTTTTTTTCTATAACTTCCTTCCCAGTTCCTGAAGCCTCACTAACCCCCTACTGATATTTCTTCTTCTTTTTTTACCTTTGTTGTGGCCTTTTTGTCCTCCTCATCCCTCATTTTGATGGCAGCAGTGTGAACCAGGTTGATAAATGTTATTGGTTTAGGCCCTTCATCATACCTCATCCCTAAATTTGGCATAAATCGCTAGTAATGTTACTCATTCATTGGAGATTACTGTAAGAAAAATCACTGTATCCATTAAACTAGGACTCCCTAGCATGCCAAAGTCAGATTTTTGCTGAACTGAGCTTGGAGAGATGCTAGGGGAAAGACATGATAATGAATTTGGCTTGTAACTCAATCTTTAGGAAAAACTTTTGGCTGAGATAATTTATATTTTTTTTTCAGTCACTAGTCAAAATTTCTTTTATTCTGAGAGGGGAAGATAAAAAAAAATTACATTCATTAGGAAATTCTAGACTGAAGAAATCTGACCTATTTTTTCAGCACATACATAATTATCAATCTTTGACACAGATACCAAATGGACACTTAGAAATTTATACTGCTATAGGGAAAAATCTACTTGGTATGGATCCAAGGTCTGCAATGTTTAGACAAGATAAGACCATGAATTGAAGTGAGCATGAAGTTAAAGAGATGATACAGTGCAGCAGTGCTTGATTTTTGGATGTCAGTCAAGCAGTGCTTGGCTAGTGGATGGCATAGAGGACTTAGGACTTTAACTGTTCAGGGTAACTTACCAGAAGAGTCATTTTGTTTGTTTTTCCCAGACTACATATAAAGCAATAGTAACATAATAGTGGAGGTAGATTTAAATACTGTTTAGTGACATTCAGAGCTCCAACTTGGAGAAAAAAAAAAAAACAAAACCAAAAATTTTTATAGTGGTCCTAATTCCTCTGTTCCCCAGTAGATGGTAAATCAGACAGAACAATAATTCTGCAATTTCCAGACATGCGGGCTGAAAAATATATTTGCTTAGCAGGTATATAAGAAGCTGTTTCAAGAAGGACTGGCATTTAGAGAGTGTCTTTTCATACAATACTCATTGCTTCACAGTAGCAGTTCTGTTCTTCCGGGCTTCAAACAGAAAATCACAGCCTTTGGGGAAATCTTTCATATATTGTTTCTAAAGCAGCCAAGCAATCAGTTCCTCCAGTGCTACACAGTCTTGTCTCGATTAACCCCTTACAGATATTTCAGCATAACTGTGTAAACTAAAAGGCAGAGAAGGAAGGTACCTAGACAGTCTAGTCTGATCTTAATAGATCAATTCTCAATAACAGAGGATAAAGTTGAAACATGCAATGCATTACAGCATTAAAGATGTTCAAACTACCTCAGAATGCATGCTAAGCACCATAAAGATACTAGTTTGTATCCAAAAAGAAGTGCAAGTTTCTTACTGTGCAGTATAAATATGCCTTGAATTTCGCAGATGAAATACTGCTTTTTATAGATATTTTTTGCATAATCCTGACAACATGATTCTTTCTCACTACTCTTGGACCTCATTGTTTGCCAACAACTCCAAGCTCTGTGGTGCAGTTGACACACTGGAAGGAAGGGATGTCATCCACAAGGACCTTGACAGGCTTGAGAGGTGGGCCCATGCAAACCTCATGAAGTTCAATGAGGCCAAGTGCAAGGTTCTGCACTGGGGCTGGGGCAATGCCAAGCACAAACACAGGCTGGGCAGAGGCTGGATTGAAAGCAGCCCTAAGCAAAAAGAATTGTGGTTGCTGGTGGATGAGAAGCTTAACATGAGCCAGCAATGTGTGCTTGAAAAGCCAACTGTATGCTGGGCTGCATCAAAAGGAGCATGGCCAGCAGGTCAACGGAGGTGATTCTGCCCCTCTACTCCACTCTTGTATGACCCTACACTGAACACTGTGCCCAGCTCTGGGACCCCCAACATAAGAGGGGTGTGGACCTATTGGAGTGAGTTCAGATGATGGCCACAAGATGAGCAGGGGGCTGGAGCACTTCTGCCATGAAGTCAGTCTGAGCTGGGCTTGTTCAGCCTGGAGAAGAGAAGGTACAAGAAGACCTTAGAGCAGCTTCCAGTACCTAAAGGGGGCCTACAAGAAATCTGGAGAGGGTATCTTTACAAGGGCATGTAGTGACAGGACAAGGGGGAATGGCTTTAAACTGACAGAGGGGAGATTTAGATTAGATATAAGGAAGAAATTCTTCACTGTAAAGATGGTGAGACATTGGAACAGGTTGCCAAGAGCAGCTGTGGATGTTCCCTCCCTTGAAGTGTTCAAGGCCAGATTGGATGGGGCTTTGAGCAACCTTGTCTGATGGAAGGTGTCCCTGCCCATGGCAGAGGAGCTGGAACTAGGTGATCTTTAAGGTCCCTTCCAGCCAAAACCATTCTATGATTCTATGATTGTGAGATTAATTGGTTTCATTCTGTAGCTGTGCAAGGCAAATCCTTTGCCTGGCTCTTCCAGGATGTTTGGACTGGATTTTTCCCTGCAGTCTCCTTATGCCCATTTCTTTCTTGAACAGATAGAAAAAGTATCCTTCAAAGTTGATTTTAACTCCATCTCTGTATCACGTTGGCTGTTTTAATGGAGGTACCTGGTATATTGGAAAGGCCAATTTATACCTTTTCTGTAATTTCTTGGCTATAAAAATTCCCAGAGAAATATAGACTATAATTACTGCTACTGGTAGAACAAATTGTGCCCACCACCTTTTCATTTAATAAAAATTTAGTCCACAGCCTTCTTAGGAAGCAAAACATACAAAAAGCATAACCAGAATTTGAACAGGATATATTTTGAAAGCAATGCTTGACAAGAAGCTATAAAACATTAGGATTGCTGCTGCATTTCAGTAATAGAGTACTTGTGTTTCAGACAGGTATTGCTTATTTGGCTTCTTTATCTGTGACTAAAGGTCCTTTTCTGATATTTTATTTCCAACCTACCAAGAGGTTTTGACTGATGAATTTATTTCAGTGGGGTTCCATGCAGACTCATTATGACCATAAATGCTAATTTACAAAATAGATATCCAACATTGGACCAAGATGACTCATTGTCATCATCTGCAGTCAGAACTCTTATTTATTGTTTAATATTGGTAGGTACTGTGGTGCATCTCCCAACCCATTGTCTGGTCTGCTCCACAATCTCAGGAATTCCCATCAAACCTTGGCCTTTGAGTAATGAGTTGCATGGTGAAGCATCCCTTGACTGTACCAGGAACTCTTGCATGGCTAAGGAGGGAGGCAATGATTGCACCAGGAATTGATTGTTCCATGGCTATGGTGGGAAGTGAGAGAAGGGATAATCAGTCATCCCCTGACAGCCTTAGAACACTCCTTCCCTGACTGTAGCCTGAGTGGAACAGTACTATTATCACTGGAGTTTTGAACAATTTCTAGTTGCAGTGAGGATGGAAATTTACCATTGACTAAAACTAGTCATCTTGCAACCCTATAAATAATGGTTCTAAAAGAAGCCCTTTGAGCTCTACTGGTTTACAGCAGGCGGCGAGAAACTGAACATGAACTGGCAGTGTGCACTTGTAGCTCAGAAAGCCAATCATATCCTGGGCTGCATCAAAAGGAGCGTGACCAGCAGGTTGAAGGAGGTGATTCTGCCCCTCCAAGTGAGACCCCACTTGGAGTACTTTGTGCAGTTCTGGTGTCCTCAACATGAAAAGGACATGGAGCTGTTGGAGCAAGTCCAGAGGAGGGCCATGAGGATGATCAGGGGTCTGGAGCACCTCCCATATGCAGATGGGCTGATAAAGTTAGCGCTGTTCAGCCTGGAGAAGAGAAGCTGCGTGGAGACCTCATAGCAGCCTTCCAGTATCTGAAGGGGGCCTACAAGGATGCCAGAGTGGGACTGTTCATCAGGGACTGTAGCATCAGGACAAGGTGTAATGGTTTAAACTTAGGGGGAGTTCAGGTTAGATGTAAGAAAGAAGTTCTTTACTGTGAGGGTGGTGAGGTACTGGAACAGGCTGTCCAAAGAAGTGTTAAATGCTCCATCCCTGGCAGTGTTAAGACCAGCTTGGACAGAGCCTAGGGTAACATGGTCTAGGGTGAGGTGCCCATGGCAGAGGGGCTGGAACTAGATGATCTTAAGGTCCTTTCCAACCCTAATCATTCTATGAGTCTATGAACTCCACAAGTTTGTTTATGCCAACTTACACTATTCTATTTTATGTTATTCTCATTATATATCAATGAAGCAGCCAATACTAACACAGAATATTATGCTGTAATGTATTTTTCCTACTAAGAATAATGTACTCCTTCCTGTCTTCACGGCTCAGATTTATTTAGTCTGAAAACCAGAAGCGCTCTCTAAGCAAGAGGCTTTCTTGCTTAAAGATTTTCCTTTAAAAAGGGTCAGGGTTAGCACTGAAATTTCAGACCAAGGTACTCAGACTACCATTCCTGAAAATCTTCAACAACAGACAGTCTGCCACTCGTCTTGGAAACCTGCTGCAAACTTAATTATATTTTTCCCATATGTTCACTTGGGATCTTCCTCATTTTTATTTATTTCCACTGCCTGTCTTCCTCCTGCAGGTATGTCTGTAAATATCACTTCCTTGTTCCCTCATTTCCCTCCCCAGTGGCAATGGGTTGCTTTCTGGTCACTGCTGCAGGCTGAACCAGTCCTGGCCCACAGCCTCTCCTCACAGGGTGAGTGCTCTAGTGCCACTGCCCACCCGTGAGCTATTATGGTTTGTAAACATTTTTCCAGTGCTGGGAGACTGAAAACTGAATTTGGTAACCTGGTAGGGTCTAGCAAGAGCTGAGCAATGTGGGTATAATCACTTCCCTCAGCCTCCTGTTCATATAGCCCAAGACAAAAATATTCTTAACTGCTGTTCAGAGACATTACTGGCTGGTATTTTGTCGTCACCAGAGCTGCAGATCTGATCCCTGATGGTGAGCCCATAGTCTGTATTATGCCAAGAAGCTAATCCATCATGCATGAATTTGCATTTGTTCTTGATGAGTTTTATGGCCTCCCTGTTGACCTGTTCCTTCTTGTCTGCTAGGTCCCTCTGGATGGCCTGCCCTCCAGTGTATGGGCTGGTTTCCCTAGGTTGGAGTCACATGTGAACTTGGTGGGTTGTACTCTTCCAGCTCATTAACATTGATAAGGTTTTTAAACAACATGTGTTACAGGAAAGAGACCTGAGGAAACTTAGCTGTAACTACCCCCCAGGAGAATACAAACCACTAGCTGCCACAAATGATCCAGCTAATTTTGACTTTTCTCTGTCTCATACCTACATTATAATTTCCCAAACTGATAGAGATAGATAGATTATATCCAGTGTCTTCATTCACAAGTCCATCCATTTTATCACTGGGTCAAGCCCTTGGTAAATCCATGCTGACTGTTTCTTATCATTTTCTTGTTCTTCAGAAGTATTCTCTAAGAGGACTTGCTCCATAACTTTTCCAGGCACCCAAACGAGGCTGACTGGTCTGCACTTCACATGATTGTTTTGGGCTTTTTTGAATGTGGATGTGATATTTCCTTTTCTCTAGATGTTGCAGACTGACCCCAGCCTCCATAACTTTTCAAAGATGACAGACAGATACATGAAGTGTGGTCTTGCGAGGATATTGGCTAGTTTTCTATGCACCCTTAAATATAGCCCACCAAGTCCCATGAAACTGTGTTGGTCTGAGTTTTCTCAAGTGATTTGTAACCAGGACCTCCTCCATTACTGGTTATTCTTATTCTTGAACCTTGCCTCTAGAAAAAAGGCCTGGGTCATCTCACTGATAAAGAGAAAATGGTTAAAGAAATTGTGTGTTGTTTGTAGGCAGGAGACAATAAAATTGTACTAAAATGTCTATCTATAAGCAGCAAATAACAGAGTAGTCAGCATTGGTCTTTAAAGCATTGAGGGATGCAAGCTAACATGAGATCATTGTTTTATCTATTGTGTAAGTTGCAATTGTGTGCACAAATTCTGTATGGGGGAAAATCCATTATTTTATCATCAATAATAAAAGTGTGATTTTCAGGATAACTGCGTGCATTTGAAAAGTAGATCTTCCATAATGCAGTAATTGCAGAATATTGGATATTATTTTCAATATGCAAATTCATGATGAAGTAATTTCACCTTGAATTCATAATTAGGGCATATTATGCTGAATGGGTATCCATCCAGCAGAAGGAACACAGAATTTCAGAACAATTTGGAAACTGAAGACCTTAAAAAAATAAGGTGAAAAAAAGACTATATTGGATCACAGCAGGAGCCATAAAATCCCCCTTCTGCTAGCAGCAGAAAAAAATTGTACACGTGTAAGAAACATTCTTTGTGAAAGAAAGGAAATAATAGTTCTACAGGGTTTTATGTTTTACAATATGGGACCACTTATAATACAGGCTAAGAACTCCTGAGATTAAAAAAAAAAAATAATCATATTGTTCTGTCATACTGATTAGCAATGCTTATGAAAATCAGTACAGACACATAGAAAGTGATGACATTAGCATAGGCATAGACCAAGTATATTAGGATTAGATCTTTAAAGCTCCTTAAAGGACTTGGATACAACTTCTCAGTAATGTAGAGGTCTAACAGTTAGGAATGAGCAAATCCAGGCGGAAAAGAGCTGCTTAAACAGCTTCTGAGATTTTGAAAAAAAACCATCAAACCAAAAACAGAGAATATGGTCTAATTCTGAGAACAGCTGAATAGGAGCAACTTTTCTTTTGTTAATAATCTCATTAACTCAGTGGGCTGCTGACATGAATATAATTACCTCATACATACATAAGCATTTTCAGGTTTCCGCATATCAGAGACAATACCTCTCAGCACAAAAAAACCCCCAAAAAAATAGAGCTTTAATAATGAAATCTCATTACTTGCAAGTATCTTTTTACAAATGTTTGACAGTAAGCTTACTGGCAGAACAAATACAGTGTCAAAGAAATATTGTCTAGTTATACTTAGGACATGATAAAGTACACATGTTATAAATTAAGAGAAACAAGTGAAACATTATTTTTTTAAGCTAGGTGTCTAGCACTTCAAAAAGCTATGCAAGTACATTTTACACTTGGTATGCAATTCAATTTGATGAAAACATAGCTTCATTCTATTATTAGAATGAGAATAATGGGAAATAATGATCTAGCAACAATGGAGGAGACTTCTAAACATAAACAAGTATCTAATTCTTTATTTATTACAAAACAATAACTATAATATTATCTGGACACTCCAACAGCCAAGTATTTTTAGTCTTCTGAGAAAGCAGAATTTCTCCAGGTAAAAATAACAAGATATATTATCCAATTTCAGGTAAGAAAAAAACATTTCGCATGATCAAAAGAGGAAAAAACATCTTTTCAGCTGTTGCTGACTTTAAGCAGTCAAAAAGTAAGATGTCTGTATTTAAAATTGTCATTCCTTGTAATTTACATTAAATTTACATTTAATCACTGGATTTTTGAAGTACATACATTTCTACCGACTTATCAATGGGACTTAATCCATATGCGGTGGGCACAAAGCATGCACTCCAAAAGCAACATATTTACATTTCAAGAAAGGATTAAGACCTACAAACGTCAGGAGTAGCAGAAGATTATGCCTTGTGAATGACTGATTTATCTGAGTGAAACCAACAGATTCATGGATTGTGTCTTTCTGGTGGTACCGAGGATAGACTCTCAAATTGTTCAAGGGAACACACATATGCTGTGGAATATTCAAAATGTCAACACAGGATTCTAGAAGCCAGAAGATTATAAAGCTTAAAAAAGAAATAAAAATGTAGCAAAGCCCTACATATTTCAGAATTCCAATGGACATATGTAAGACTCTTCTAGATTAAAAAAATGAAGAGAACAACAGATGCAATTTGAATCCAGTCTTGAGGTTTGTATTCATTTAGATGTCTTTTTTTTAAAAAAAAAGCTGCAGTGTACTGCTTGTGCTTTGAGATTCTCACAGGAGAACAGCTTTTTAAAATTAAACTAATCCCCAAGGAAGCAACTGGTTACACACAATTCACATTCAGTGCAGTTTTTGTGAAGTGCAGCAAATCAAACTGGAGGAGAGAAATGTGCAGAACTCATGTGCTCAAACTCTGCACACATGTAATAATACTTATTTCACTGGCAATTGTCTGGACAGGTCTCGAGGTACTTGGACAGATAAAGTTAAAGTGGCTTATTTGAGTGCTGTCCAGTCTTCAAGTAATTAAATCTTCCGTTTTCTCAATATACGTCACACTAGGACTACCTAGAGCTTTGCATTAACAGAGGAAGAAAGATGCAAACATACCACTCTCAACAGTATACAACTGTAACTTGAACTAAACTTCAACATCTTTGTCTACTGTTAATTATTTGGTAAACAGAAGAGCAATTACAGGGATTACTGTGAATAGCCTGAACTGCAGAGCGAAAGAGAAGTTAACTGTGGTAGGAATGACATGTAGATAAAACAGAAATAAGTTTAGAGAAGTTACTTTGAAAAGCTTACTGAGAAGAATATATTTTAAAAAACCCTAACAAAACCTTACCTAGTCATACTTCTCTCTATTGGTACAAATTACCATTCCAGAATGAAATTTCATTTGGTTGTATCTTAAGAACATTACATAGAACATTTATGTTCTTAAGAACATCCCAATATGACAAGCATGTGTAAAAGTTCTTGTGGCTCCAAAAGGAAGACTTGGTAGTAATCATACTAGTTCAATAAAACAACCAGTTCTCTTCTGTGTTCTGTGAAAAGCTGAATGTGAATATTCTCTTTCATGCCTACCTGGAGGTTTAAAGCCAACCACAACAGTAAATCAGACAGGGCCTACCTTCTCTCCAGTTTGCTTTAAAGACAGTCTCAATAAAAATTTTTGTCATCTTCAGCCGTAATAACTTCCAATTTTCCCCTTTGAGTAGTGGTGGGGGAGAAAATATGTATTACCTGTAATAACTACCCTTGCATAGTTAGAGGAAATTCCACTAGTTGCAATTAATATTCTTCAGCAGATCTGTAACAACATTCTCAAAATCCCTAGTTCACCAGCCTACCTGGAAACAAGTGCATTCCCACTGAGGGACCATGAAACAGAATTTTAACAAAATCATGAAAGCAGTGAATTAGATAAATACATAATTGTTATTCACAAAATTACACAAAACTAGAATGATGTAGCATGTGTTGACACATGAAATCCTGTTAAAGTAGGAAAGATAAAATACTGGTTTTTACAGTGGATACGGTGGCTAGTGAACTTGTAAATTTTTAGACTGGACACTGTAGAGAGGGATAGTGTCAGAAACTTTGGAAAGGATTAGACAAGTTCATAAAATCCATAAGCAAATACTAAAAGGAGTGGTACCTTTAACATCCCTTATCCAAGATTACAAATGCTGGGGCCACATAGCATAGATAGTGTGTCCTCAACATAAAAAGGACATGGAGCTGTTGGAGCAAGTCCAGAGGAGGACCACGAGGATGATAAGAGGGCTGGAGCACCTCCCGTATGAAGACAGGCTGAGAAAGTTGGGGCTGTTCAGCCTGGAGAAGAGAAGACTTGCGTGGAGACCTCATAGCAGCCTTCCAGTATCTGAAGGGGGCCTACAAGGATGCTGGGGAGGGACTCTTCATTAGGGACTCTACTGGTAGGACAAGGGGTAATGGCTTTAAACTTAAACAGGGGAAGCTTAGATTAGATATAAGGAAGAAGTTCTTCACAGTGAGGGTGGTGAGGCACTGGAATGGGTTGCTCAAGGAAGCTGTGAATGCTCCAACCCTGGCGGTGTTCAAGGCCAGGCTGGACAGAGCCTTGGGCGACATAGTTTAGTGTGTGGTGTCCCTGCTCATGGCAGAGGGGTTGGAAGTAGATGATCTTAATGTCCTTTCCAACCCTAACTATTCTATGATTCTATGATTCTATGAAGAAATACTCATAAATATTACCTTGAGAAGAAGATGAGAAGTTGTTGTCATTCAAGGTGCACAAATGAGCTACTTTAGCTCAGCTCTTGGTTCAGATACAAAGGTGATAAAAATCAGAAACTCACTTGTTTGAATTTTTTTGTCTTAAAATATGAAGTTCATACTCAGGGAATTTAGTAATATTTGCTTAATTAATATTATTTTGCAGGATATTTCAAATCTCCAGACACAACGGGGGTAAATATTGGTTTATAGTGAGTCATGGTCTAAAAAAACTTTATGAGAGATCAATGTTACGATGTCTCACACTCTTTTTTCAACTACAATCAAAATACCTTTATATTGTTGAGTTTAGTTTACTAAGCCTGCCTTCCCCACTGTGTTCAGACATAGAATTTAACAGTAAGATATTATTCTGATTTTTCTTTATGTCACTGCAGTATTGTGTTTGAATTACTGAAGAGTAGATATGAATGGGTAATATATGAGTGAATAATCTGCAGAATGGTGAAATGAAAGCTGTTCTAATTTACATAACTGGCCAATGAGAGGTAAGTTCTAATATCATGACTGAATTCAATGGGAAATCATTTTCCTAATTGTCAATTACTGCAGGACAAACAAGTGTCAAATGTTCTTTGCCAATTGCTTGTCACTTCTCTGCATGCACATGCACATACCAGTCAGTACCAGTCAAAACCTCTGCCTTGGCACATTTTTCCTCATATGCAAAAAAGAAAATTATGTATTCACTAAAGGGGTTACTCTATTACTTCCACTTTATTTATATGTATTTTTTCTTCTTCTTCATTTTTTTTTCCATTCAAAGTAATGTTTTACAAAAATTTAAAAAAAAAAAAAAGCAGGCAAACAAATAAACCCATTCTCTTAATTAAGTAACTGGTATTCATTAGGACACTTTTATCCATTGCTGAAGAGATCTTCATGCACAACTTTAGAAATAATTTGATCTTGCAAGAGAAACTAATAAAATTAGACAGCAAAAAGCTAGCAGTAAATAACTTCCGGAATATGGTTTCTGCTTCTTGGTCACAAGCTGGTTAAATTCAATCAGAATTATCTACATCAAAATCAGAAGCATGTAGAAATTTTTGTCTTACATGCTGCAGTGTTGCATATGATATTTCCATGTTTCTGAAGTGCTGTATTTGCTAATTTTTTTGAGCTTTCACTTGCGATCACTAAACTATCAATGGTCTGTTAAAGATCTTGAATGTGACTACAGACAACAAATTTGATCATGCACAGGTTAAGTAGCATTGGAGCATATAACTGGAAAGAAAAGGCACTGGAGGTCCTTTGGCGTCCATTGAGACATTGATCGCTTAGAACTGAACAGCAAATGAACCATGGGGGTACTGCTGAAACACTAGAACCTCCACAGCTAACTTTAGTACTGTGGTAGCTGATTCTCACTCCATAGTTTGAGGATGGGCTTAAGTACAAAACATGAGATGATTAATTTTTCCCAAGTGACCATAGTTTGCTGACATAAAAAAATTATTTTGTTAGCTGCTGAATTTCTGGCATAAACTAGATAGGTCTTTCATGTTTCTACAAAACCAAGAAGATAATTAAATGTTCAGTAGATGATAGTGAAATACATTTTCAAAAAACAGCTCTTTCAAATATTTTTGAAAATAAAATACATATACATTCCTCATCCAAACAAGAATGGTTTAGTATTACTTATGGCAATCTGTCCAACTCTCTCTATCCTATAGCTTCAATGCTCTACGCAGCAGCTTGCTTATTGTCTTCAGTTTTCTCTTTGCTAGGGTTAAAAGATAAATGCTTACAACTTACCTTTATACATATATAGATTTATATTTCTATGAGTAACAAATAGCCGAAAATATTTTAAAAGTTATACCCATTAACACTCCTAAGAACACCACAAGACTTTGCCCTTCTCCTTCACAGCTGTAAGGAAGACTTCTACAGTATGTGATATAAAGGCACATTCATAGGATGATCAGAAGCCCTTGCATCAACTCTGTCAAAATGCTATAATGCATTCTATTGTTAAATTTTGTGGAAATTACCTGAAAATGTGCATCATATGAAGTATGTAATTTAAAGAAAATAAGCATTAACCTCATCTTGATCTCTCAAATAAATGAGAGATACTGTAATCCTGGTACCATTTAAACAGAAAGTTCATGTTTGTTGTTAAACCAATAGTCTAGAACAAATTTCCCCAAGCTGCTAAAATGCACTAGGAAGATTTATAATGTTTGTTTATTCTAGGCTTAGCAAAATCAAATGTAACTTTTCCAGACTAGATTTAATGGCACAAGGTCCTGAAATTTTAAAAATAACATAACTTGTAGTTCAGTAGTTAAAGAATAATAAAAAATAAAGTTTTTTTGAAACACCCTTGAAAACTGACCTTGCTGTCTCAAGATAGAATCAGGTTTTCCTTAAATGTTTGGTTTTGATTGTGCAAAATCTAAGAGTCCTTAGCTATGACACATTTCTTGAACTTATCCTAAGCTTCCTTTGCTTCTGCTTAAGCCCATAGGTGCTTAAGATACATACTGTTGCATAGGGAACAGCATAGTTCCTTCTTGCTTACAAGAATGTTTTACACAGTGTTTTACACAATCTCAAATCCTACTATTTTTTTCTTCTATAGGTTAGAAAGACAAACCCCAACTTCTTTCAGTCTTTCTTGGTAACTCATCTTTTCCAGTCTTCTAGTTATGTCTTGTTATCTTTTTCATTTTCCTAGTTACTTATTAAAATGTTAGTTTTGTGCCAGGTTGTAATAGTTTTATGCTGTGTCTTACGGTGTTTGTTGTACCTTATGATGTTTGTTTTGTGCCTTGATCTAATATATCCTTCTAGTTATATAATAACGTTATACTTTTTATCTAATAATTTCACATAGTTTTAATGAAATGAACACCCACTTGTCAAACTTCCACCTGGGTTATCATAGTAAGTAATAAAGTAAGTAATGTAGTAAAGTAATAAAGTAACATAGTAAGCAATAATCTGAAACTTCCATTGAATCTTTTAGTTGATGTCTAACCTTCCCTCTGCCATCTTTTTTTTAGCACTTAGACCTGTTCAGTGTCCAGTGGAAATTCATGAATAGCTAAAGGCCATCCTAGCGTAGGAAGAAAATATCACCCCCATAGTGTTTTACACCTTCTGTGCTTTTTCTTGTCTTCTCTAGCTGAAAACGAAGTAATAAACTACTTCTTGAGGAACAAAGCTTAATAATCTTTTAGTATAAAGCTATTGCAGGTAGATAAACAAAATGAAAGGGTTAATCAAAAGATATTAAAAAAAAAGAAAAAAAAAGGAAAAAAAAAATCCTCTGAATCTAAAACAGTAAGTCCTTTTGCCACATCTGTTCTCAGGGACATCCATGTGTTTGGTAGTTCTTAAAGTCTCCTACTAGGTAACTTCAAATTTACCAGTGTTACACATGTTCCCAGTTCATTGTGTAGGACTTACTTTTGGCCCAATGCACAACTGCTGATTACTGTCTTTCCACAAGAATAGCTGTTTAATTTTCTTAAGTCCTAAAAGGACTTTGCTATCTGTCTGAAAGACTTCAGTCGACAGGTTAAAAATAAAACCAGTAAGAGAACAGTGTCTTCTCAGAGTATCCCAGAATGATACTATAAAACCTTGTGAAAGATTAGGAAAATTGGGCTATGTAGAATTTCACAGCTGATCAGTTTATGAGTTACCAATATTATGGTGTGTAAACCAGTGTCTGAATATGTACATATCTGAACAACAAAAAAAAAAAATACAAAGGAAAAGCAGCAAAATATCAGGCAATGCTTTGGAAAATTGAGAGAATGAGGGTGTATTGCAGGATGTCATTGGGAGTACACAGTCATTTTATGTATATTTTGTGTACCAAGTGTATTAGCTTCAATAGTCAATAAAAAACCATGTTTACCATAACAGATGCTGCATCACACATGGTACCTTTTTAAAGAAGCATACTTTATGATTCATTTCCATGACAGCAAAAAACCTGACTGCAATTGTCAGATCTTTAAAGCTGAATAAATGACTGAATTTGTCTTCTACTGACCTAGAAGTCTCTTTTGCTGTTTGCTGCTAGGTGCTGGTTTTCCAAGTAATCCTGCAAAATGGCACCTAATTGCATTACAGTAGCCCCCAAAAAGTAAATTTTTTCTTCAGATGCATATAGAACCTTAAATGAAAAATTTTGTACATTGACTACTGTATGCTAAAATAAAAACATATTAAAATGCAAGAGGATCTTTAAGTGTTTGTATTGAACAATTATTATTCTTGCATCAAAAAAAAAAAAGAAAAAAGCTGGTGGAAGTATAATCTCAAGACACACTTATATGTTTAGTTTGGCAATGGTGAGTTTATGGATAAATCTGGCTAATGCTAGTTATTATTCTGACAGATAATCAAGTGCAGATACTGCTGTGTTGTCTGCACAATCAGTATTTTGCCATTCTGAGTATGCTATAAACATGTGGTGTTGACAAAGAGGTTATCATAAAAACAGTACTCCCCAGTATACGGAGCCAAAGAACATTGCTACAAAACTGAGGGTTCGACTATACCAACTAAATCCAAAATAAACAAGGGTGGTAAGGCTTTCAAAACTGAAAGAGTGAAAAGAAGGAGTGGCAAAGGTATTTGGTTTTCCAAAATTTGAGCTTCCTCATTTACCTGGAATCTGCTCTGTGTCTGCATTTTAGTTCCCTGTCTATTACTGGAGAAGTTACTTTATGTGACTGTAGTTTTGGATAGTAATATCTTACTGATTCTAGTCCACCAGAATCTATAGCAGATAACTCATCATGTTACATGTTCTCTAGAAAACAGACTCGACAATATGTATTTCCTACCCACAAAACCTTTCCATCTCCACAAAAAGAGCGGTAGAAAATGGAGACTTTTATGCATGTCTTGCCTAGAAAGGGCTGACAGGGGAATAAAGAAATTACCTTAAACATTGCAAAAATAAAGATAGTGCTGGAACAGAGAAATTAAGAGTTATCTCCAAAGCCATATTTGGGCAGCTTAGCAAAAAAACTGTCTTCTACTATTTTTTGAAGGCAGATGATATAAGCAGCATTCACTAACATCTTTTAGAGAATTCTTCCACCTAAAAGACACTCATTTTCAAAGTTTAGTTTGATCAGATCCCTTTGGGAGTGAGAACTTGTATTTCATCATTATTCAAAGCAACCCCATGGTGGAAATTCTTAAAAATATTTAAGGTCTTAAAAATACATAAACCTAATTTTCCTTCCCAAGAAAGCTCATGCATAGCATGATAGAAAAATGGATCCAACAACTCTGTCTCAGGCTTATTTAGGTCTCAAAACATAGGCAGTATTTTCTCTTCCAATATTATCTTTGAGTGTCTTATAGTCTGGCTGCTGTTTTTTACTTCATTTCCCTTTCCTCTACAGAAGAGTGATAAAGTGAATTAGCACAGTTTTACATAGATGATGGGGCTCATGCAGTATTTATTTTATTGCTGCTAGTGACCTTCTCATCTTCTTTCAGTATGAATTTTACTATCTGCTAAGGAGTCCCTGAATAAAGCTTTCCCTCTTTCTGCTGAATTCTGTTGAATGTTGTCAGCATTTTGAAGTGGATTTATTAGAACTTTTCTCCAGATTGTCTAATTAAGACAATATTTACATTTCTAAAAAAAGAAATGTCTGTTGTCAGAGGGGAAGAAATTCTCACAACAAAACAAAACAAATGATCCATTTGTAGGAAAGAAGATGTGAAAGTGTTCTGTGGTTCCTAGTAACTGAAATTAAATGGGGCACCATCATCCTTGCCAGCAATCTGTCTTTGCATTGCTAGTTCCCAGGGAAAGAATTCTGGACATGATCATGAATGAATATCGTGGAAGCACCATGACAATGCTGAGGGCTATTTGGGAATGAAGTGATTGAGTGGATAAATGAACTGTGATGTAAGGTAAACTGGACAGAATGATAACTTAAATATAAATTTGAAGTTTGTTAGGAATTTGGAAATGTCTGCTTATGTTACCCCTTCAGATTTCAACCTTATATTTTTCAAGTGTCTGCCTCATTCATTAACTATTTTTTTTTTTAATTAAAAATCCCCACCTCCCACATCTGTCATTTCTGACTTTCATACAGAGCTCTTCAGGCTTTTGGCACTATCAAGCCTCCACTTGTGTTAAGAAACATCTCTTAGCAAAACTACTTGCACGTTAACATTTACACACTCATTAGAAAGTGGCTGTAAGTCTATGGGACAACATTTGTTTTATCATGGGCACAGCTCCACTGTCTGCCGGTTGCTGATTTAAAATTAAAAAAATAGCAGATTAATAAGATTTTTTCACAGTAGAAAGTTATCTTTGTTTATTTGAAGGTGCATTTTCTGGTAGATGAAGGAAGCACATTTTCTAATATATAGATAAGAAAAGACTCTGAAAATCAGCTGGAGTTAGGAATATACTAATATGCTCTTCCACAGTAAAGCTGATATAAAATTTTCCATGTAATCAATTATGGATTCTAGAAAAATTCTAAAATAAAATAAGTCTCTACGTAATACATCATTTATACTTGTCATACACAAATATTTCATAGATACAGAGTTTTAAAAGAAAGATAATTAATAGTGATGCCCAATAAATCTTTTAGTATATGTCTTGTTTATTCCTAGTTGTTTTTCCTCTGTGTGTAATGCTATTGCTATACAGACAATAGTGTAGCGCATTCACATATCTTTATGTGTGTATATGCATATACTTATAAGAGTCAAGAATGGTGTTCTGTGGCAGGAATATTTTCATTGCATCAGTCTCAGCTCAAAAGAAACCCCACGACATTGTTCAATAAGCAAGGTAATTTAAACCCCATTCAGAAATCCTCATGCTATCCTGTTGACGTTATTGTTTCAACTGCAGATGAGTCTGGCCCTTTTCTCCTTTCTCTCTCCTCAGAAATTCAAGATCTTTCAGTCTCATCTTGCCAAAGAAAAGTGAGTTACTTACAAAATCTGTAACGATTTTCAGCACTATTCTCACATGGTTTTGTGCCCAGCTTTATTTCGTGGTGTACAAAGTACACTTGGTTTTTTCAGTAAAAGAAATGATATAACTTGAATACATAGAGAGCCTAATACTAGCCTAAATTGATATAACTCAATTTAAGTCAAGTTAACTACATAAATTTTCCCCAGTGGAAGATCTAACCCAGAGAGTCAATCTGTTCTGCGCAGAAGTGTCATTGTTACTTTTCTGACCACAGCAACCATGTCATTCTGCCCTTTAAGAAAAACAGAATGTTATGAAAAGTATCCCTTCTGGATGTAAACAACTCATGCTAGTTTTCCGTTTTATATATCTGACAGATGGCCTGACATTATGTGTGGAAAAGAAAAAAAATCCCCCAAAACTGAGTCTGACTTTTATCTTCAGTTGGATATGGATACAGACTTTAAAAATGTAATTTTATTATTTCTGTCTCCATCCAAAAGCAAATGATGTAGTGCCTTTCTTCTTATCATTAAAGATAAAATTTAAAAAGAAAATCTATATGGTTTAACCGTTTTATGGTAAAAAATTTTTTACAAAATATTTGAAAGGTGACAATTGAGAAGTCTGTAATACCAGCTCAGGTTGTCTTTTTCTCATGAACAGTGTTTTGATGGAAAATTATTTTTTAATAGCTCACTGTAGACTGTTCCTACAATATATCTGTTTTGTATTAACATGTTCTAGTATACCACTGAATAACTGAAATCCCAATCCAAATATTACCCCAGAAAACTAAGCGACGTACTTCAAATCAGTGCTGCAGGGGTCCATATATTTTAGTCAACTGTTTGCTTTTTTAGCTTGTCTATGAAAATACATACTGTAATTGAGCAAACAGTCCTTGCTACACTGAGAAGGAAGAAAGCCTTCAGCTCTGGCAAACAGTCTGGAGAGATATCTCAGAAAGGATGGGGTAGTGGGAAGATGAACCACAGTCACCGTAAAACGCTGCAGTTTGAATATAAAAAATGAGTTTTGATATTTTCTTTTGCTAAATTGAATGAGCAGTCTTTTACTAATAAATGAATAAATATGAAATTACAAAGGACTCCCTGACTTCCTATAAGAAATACAAGTATTTTGTCAATTTTCCATTTACTGCCACATCTGTGATGTAGTGCAGAGATATCCATTTCCCTGAGATAATTAATTAATCCAGATAAAGCAATCTGGTCACTAGCATAGATTTATTTTTTTTGCCTCTCAATCTGTTACATCTGTCTTCCTGGCAAAACTGATTGTAATGCTCAGTAGTAGGAGATGAATGGGGCAGCTTCCACTACAGGAAAGAAACACTGACCCCCCTCTCTTGGTGTCCTGTTGTATCCATTGAGACAATGGTATTCTTTGCCTCTAGAAGAAGTGGAAGAAACACTTTCACCTTAGCAGTCACATCCTTAACTACAGTGAAACAAAAAGCTTTCAGCAAAAAGCTGCTAGATTTGAACTGGGAATTCCTTGTCTGCTGGAGGTGAAAAGTCTTTTTAGTAACTCGAAATAGCAAATGTAATCTGCTTATTTTTGTAGGTTAGGGAAGCAAGGTTTTATTTATATAATACTTCATTTACACTTGTCCTACACAAAACTAAGGATTATATTCCTTTCCTCCTTTTCTCAGCAGTATTCAAAGCTTCTAAGTCTTTACTGCCTTATGTCATCATTTACAGCTGAGCAACATACATGAATGTTCCACTTCTCCAATTTCCTATTTGCTATTCGAAATGCCCTCCGCAAGTGCAAATTACATACAAATGTGAAACCACAGAACAGGTGCTAGATTGCCACTTTGGGAAAATATGTATTACACAGAGTGAGGTAACACAAGATTATCTACAGTCTTTAAGGGCCACTTACAGCTTCAGCCTGTAAGGTCCACTTGTAGGTGTGTGAGTCAATTTCAGGAGTAAGGGACATACTGAGCTAACAGCAGTCTAATCCAAAAAAAATTAAGCAGATTTATTTTTAACATATGCTTCAACAGGCTTTGGTTCCAACACTATCATACTTTTCCTATACCATTTATCTATCTATCTATCTATCTATCTATCTAATCTTTGTCTATTTGCAAACTAACAAGCTTCTACTCCAACATTTTGCTTCCCCTTTGCCATTAGCATTAGATCTCTTTCCGTAGAGCTGCTTTCCAGCATTCAGCCCCCAGCCTGTACTGGCATGTGGAGTTATTCCTCCCCTAGTGCAGGACCCTACACCTGCCTTTGTTGAATTTTAAAAGGTTCGTCTTTGCCCTTGTCTTCAGCCTGTCTGTATAATTCTGAACGACAGCATCAGCCACTCTTCCCAGTTTTATATTGTCAGCAAACTTGCTGAGGAGGCACCTTATGCGAAGCCACTGATGAGTAAGTTAAACAATACAGGACCCAGCACTGACCCTGGGGACACTGCTAATTACAGGTTCCAACTAGACTCTGTGCCACTGACCACAACCCTGCCATTCAGCCAGTTCTTAATGCCTTAGTGCACCATCCACTTGCCCAGCCTGTACTTCTTGAGCTTGCCTATGACAACGTCATGGGAGACAGTGCTGAAAGCCTTGCTGAAGTCCACGTAGACAACATGCACTGCTCTTCTCTCATCTATCCAGCCAGTTGCCCCATCATAGAAGGCAGTCAATCAGATTGGTCAAGCATTTCCTTTGAGAACAGACAGAAAATAATTCTGAAAAGTGAGGGAGAGATAAATAAAATACCACAGCTCCAAACAGCACTGTCCAAGACAAAGGACTCTGGCGAATGGAAAAAAGGGAGTATCAGAAGGATATGCTGACATAAACTTTGCTACAGCTCTGTGAGAAAGATATAGGTAGCAGAGGAGTGATATGTTAATGTGATGCAATTAAGACTTTTTATTCACAGTGGCATAATGACATGTCCTTCTAGAATCAATTATACACATTGCTATAAGCTAAAGGAGCTGGGATGGGCATTCATAGAGTCAAAGAATCGCAAAATAGTTGATGATGGGGGGGACCTCATTTAACTCAAAGTTTCTGCTCATGCAGGGCCACCTTAGGATTGGTTGCCCAGGGCCATGCCCAGGTGGCTTTTGAATATCTCCAGGGTTGAAGGCTCCACAGCCTCTCTGGGAAACCTATGCCAGTGCTTGGTCACCATCACTGTATGAAGTACTGCTTCATATTCACAAGAAACCTGCGTTTCAGGATCATTGTGCCTCTTCTTGTGTTTGACTATAGCAAAAGCTAAGAAAATTTATGAAGAAAACTTTCAGTTACAGATTTATCGTTATTTGTTTTCTTGTCTACATTTTAATTCCTATCGCATATATATGCACATGCATGAACACAGGTAAGTTTTGCTGTATGGATGAAAGCTGCAAATGGATCACTTTCTCTTCTGTAATAACGTAATTGGCAAGGTTTGGTTGCTTATTTTTGATATGTAATAGTTTCAGTATTGCAACCTTCATATTGAATCAGAACATAAGAAGAAAGATTATAAAATCTTTCTTCAAAAGAAGAAAGATTCACATTACATTCAAAATAGGCCTAGAATAGTCTACTGGTAATATAACGTAATGATCCACTTGGGGGAGATGATGAGTTGCTCATATGATAATGGTGTGCAATACTGCACAGCTATTAATTAAAAGGAAGTAATTTGCTAGTAGTATGGGTTGCAAAAGAAAGCAGCTTGTAAGCTATGACCTTTCTGTAGCATACATGTAGGTATGTATACCACAAATGGAAATGAACAGATGCATTCCTTTGGAGCTCCTTTGAAATCCATTTGGGATTCAGGTAGGGAAAAGCTTAGCTCGTGGAAAATTATAAGTTTCCTTGATTATAGTACTGCTGGGGTTTGCCATGATGCAAGTACATTAGTAGCTGTCCATCAACAGATTCCAATAGAGTATATTTCCCACTGGGCAGATGCTCAAGTGGTGTGAATGGCATAGTTCAATCAACTTCAGAGGCCTTATGCCAGTGTACAGCAAGTAATGCTTCAAGCAGCCTTGCCTTTTCGTATTTGTACCTGTAAAAATCTTATTTCAGCAGAATCTCTAAACTGCAAATGCTTATCCAGCAACATTTCTAGAAGTTTCATTTTCTAGGTGTCAGAATGACAGTTGTGAAAACACAGTCTCTAGGAGTCCATGCTTTTCAAGACTCTAGAAAACTGTCATTTTGACAGTGATGAACTAGACTTTTTCCTTTAGTCTGAACACTGTGACTGGCTTTGGTGGTACTAAGGAAATGTAAACAGTGCTGCTTTAGCACTAGCCATTTGAGACTACCCTCCAGCCATGTAAGACAAGTCGCTTCCTATTGCTCGACAAGAAATGCGAAGCCATTAGAGAGGCACATGGCCAAATGCAAAGGCATCTTGTATCAAGAAGAAAGAACCCCAAGTTTCTGCTCCAAGCCGCCCTAAAAATATGTTTTCTTACATGTATACTAAGGAAAAACCATGCTAGTATAATTTAAATTGGCATCAAAAGGATTGACTCAGCATTTTCAACCTACATCCAAGTATGATAAAAAGTCACAGTAGGGATGTGTCACTGGTATGAGATTCAGGCCTATTCTGCCCTAGAAGGCTCAGATTTAAAAACTTTTATGATCAGATTTACTTTTCCTGATTTACTCTAGCAATATACTCACCACAAAAGTTTACTCATTTGAAGAAGCTGTAAAATGCAGACAGGCATGTTTGTCATCAAACCACCTGAGAAAGCTTTTGTTAACTATGAATTATTAAGGTAATGTACTCCCTAGCAACATGAATTTAAAGGTATTAAGTCCACAGCCAAGAAAATAAAATAAAACCATCTTAACCTCTGCTAATACACTGTGCCAATAAGATCTTGTAATACCCAAGCATGTGCATGGTGGTCTAAATTCCAGCACAGTTTGTGGCCTCCATCACAGTCATACACTCATCTTTGCTCCAATTTTTGTTACGAATTCTGCTATGCTATTCTCTATTAACTTTGTTTTTCCTATTTAAAAGTAAAGTCTGTAAAATTTACTTGGTAAGTAAAAGATAAAGTTATGCTTTGTAACTGATAAAGTTAACAGAATGTGGATCAACAGCTTTTGATTAAAAGTTTATTGCTTTTCAAATATAATTTTATCTACATTCATTTATATATAAATATACACACATCTACACACACACTCCAGGTTTAGTATCTATACTAGCCTATACTATATATGTTAACACAGTTAGTTATAATTAGAACATAGACTGTTAAAATTGGACCTTGTAAGAAGGTACCAGTATAACTTGACTGCAGGTATTCTCCCGAACAGGTTTACCTCAATTCTTTAGTATAATTCTGTAAGCAGTGGCAATATTTTCCCAAAACCTCCTTTTTCGGAGTGTTCAGTAGTTACAATGTTGAATACTTTCTTGATACAGAACAGTCCACAAAAGTAAGGGAGTGATAAAAGAAAGGGCTTCTTGTTGTTACACTGGACCAGAACAAAACTGGAATTATTTAATGAACTGAATAAAATATCCTAAGGGATGATGAAATATGACCTGTTAGCTAGTATGAAATAGTGCATTTCTCCCTCTTGTTAACAACAGACTTGCTGTAACAACAGTCTTGCTGGAGAACCAGAGCCAATGATTTTCTGATCTTAAATGCTATGGCAAATTTAACTTCTTCCCAGAAAACCATGGCTGTGAAATGTCAAAATGAAACTGCTGCTGCACAGAAACTGGTGTATTATCCTCTTGGCCTGTGGGTCTGCAGATATGTGACAGGGCTTCAAGTATGATTGGCTCACCATAAGGGCACTGAAGATGTGTAGGCAAATCCATTTTCAATGTGACAGTCTCACAGGCAAGGTGTAACACAGTGCAGTGATTCTTTTTGGTGTTTTTTTCTTTTCTGGCAGAGTGGAGCTGCAGATCAAAAAGTCTTAACAAGAGTCAAATTAGTCTGTAAATCCTGTGCTTCTAGGGGGCCTAATGAGGAATTCTGTGAGCAATATCTCTGGTTCCTCTGATTAAAAAAAAAGCAAGTGAAAGGATATTTGTCCACTGAAAGAAAAACTATATACATAAATATTTGCACTAATGTTTACTACCTTATCATTAACATTTATTTATGTATTCTATATCTAAATGCATATAAACACAAATAAAACAAACTATATATATATATTGAACCACATCAAATAACTCAAGCTCTATTTGGACACATATACACGCAAACACTTACACATACCTGAACTGAAAATGCAGAGGCTTGAAGAAGTACATAATCCTATTTTACTGAATATTAGTGCTAAAGTTTATGTATATAGAAATAGAAAGCCAAATCATGCAATGTATAAGTGTCTGCAAAACTTATACCGTAGTTACCATATTCAATTATTTGATCTTTCTGGTCTGTATTGCCTTCACTTCTAATACAAAGAAACTTAATTTACTTTATCATATTTGATGATAATGGATAGAGGCCCTCTGATGTTTCCGTCAAAAATAGAGAAACAGCTCACGAAACACTCTTCAGAGGTGAATCAGTGTTCACAGTGAGTTTGTGTAAGTATGCCACCATTCATTCCTAACCAAAACCTTCACATCTTTGTACTCAGTGTAAAAACCAGTTCAGGCAAACAAATTCTGCAGAAGGTTTCTGTTGGAAACCTGTCTGCACTTTCTTTTTGACCCCATTTCCTCTCTCGCAGATGAATATGACTGGAAGGCCACTTTTTCTGATTCCTGTTTATACCTCAGAAGAGAGAATGATGGAAATTCTGAGTTCTCCAGAACAGTTCTCCATGGCCGCATGTTAATAAGCACTTTGTTTTCAATGTCACCGGGGATCATAACTCTAGATACAAAGTGACGGAGAATCAGGATCAGCTGTCTAGATTTGTAGATGATGGTGTAATCAGCTTGCGTTTGTGAGATCACAGGATTCTGTTTCAAGTGAATATTTGGAGTGATAATTCTTGGCAAGCTGTGGGATTCATAACAATCTGACTAGCAAATCTCAGAGTGAAAGGTCTGTCTTTCCTAAACAATGTGACTTAAAACCCTTAGATAAAGAAATGGAAAAAGAATATGCAGAAAATTAGTACTATTGTTCACATTTGATTAAAGATAAAAGAAGAGAGGACAAGTGAAAAAGAAACTTTTTTTTTTTTTTCCTAAATCTGGTAGTGCCAGTGCCTTGATTAAGAGACAAAATGATAGTAATAAACTGTAAAGCATTAAATTTAGAATTAAAGTGAGTTTCACAAGATACACTTAAACTATATCAATAATTCTTGCCATATTGTTCTTTTCAGAAGACAGCCTTACTGCATGAAAAGGAAATCTAGTCAGGGTATCACTTAACTACGAGTCGTCTTAAAGGGTGGTAAATGAATAGAGATGGACTGAAGCAGGCATATGTTTCTCACAGGGCATATTTTTTCTACAGCAGGATATAAAGTCAAGTTCTTGTTCCATGACTACTCTCTGAAGGTAGTCTTGAAACAGAATATCTTCTGAGTTTTTCAGTATAATGGCAGGGAGATATTGGAGACATGAGTGGTTCATTTTTTTGAAACTTCTGGGGGAAATACAGTCTCTAAAAAATACTGATAGTCAAGATTGGTAATATTTTTTCTGTAGCTTGTATTAGTTGCCATAATAGCCCAGAGAAATTACTGTTTTTTTTCTTGGGTTGTCTTTTAAAAATTACTGTATAAAGAATAGGAATTTTGGAAATGGCTAAGCTGGCTTTGTCTTCCAGATCATCTATAATAATCAGAATTTGCTTTATACAACTATCACTACAAGTGGTATGCTTCCTATTATGCTTCCCTTCTCCAGCACTGCAGAAGATGCAGAACAGAATTAGGCCATTGGAGACTTGATGCTCAAGGAGGAAATGGATGGAAATACCTATTCCCACCAGACTGTCATTCCTCCTTGACGTTGTAATGTAATAGCACAATCCATCTTGAATGGATTGTTTCTATTGACTCTAGTGGGATTATACATTACTACAGCAGTAAAATAATACAAGCATGACAGTCCCACCCCCTCCACACACAGGTCTGCATCAGTTCATTTTGCAAGGTTTTCTATACGCTTTACGAGAGAGTAGGAAACAAAAAAGCTTTGCTTGTCTTCTGTACATGGCTTCTGCCATTGTGTAGCTGTGTTAAAGGTGAGCGCATCTGTATGCAAAGATTCAGACAAGCTGCTGTAATTAATTTTTACGGCTAATAATTTGATTCTGACATTTCTGAATCGGAGCATTATAAGGCTTGTCTTTTAACCTGAAGCAGGTAACGATGTTTTATGTGTGACATTCTGACTACCATCTTAATTACGAAGAAAACTGGGGACTGTTATACTATAATGTCTAACAGGGAAAGCTGAATGGGTGCCAGTGTGGGATGACAGTGCAGAAGAATATATCATCAGTGATCACAGAAGTGCCTGTCCATTTCAGGGAATTTGCAAGGAAAGAATGATTTAAAGTAAGTTATTCTTCTACTTAGCTGCCTACACTGCAACACTTTTTTCATATGTCATATTTTCTTCTAGATTTCAGTGGTTACTATATATTTTAAAAGACTCAAAAGTTCCTTCACCTTTGGCTTGTAATATTTGCGTTGAGCCACGTAAGCTATAATTTGACCTTATTAGAAAAGAAGAAAAGATCAGTCATTACTCATTTGGAAACACATAGCATTTCAGTTTTCACATTGCTTAAAATCCTGAAAGTTAATTCCAGTGGGACAGAAATTCACTCTGATTTGCAGAACACATCCATCAGTGGAATATATGTAATGAGGCTTCACGTGTCTCAGTGTTGCAGTGAGGATTTTTTAAAGTTGCATTTTCAGAATAAACAAACTATTGTATCTTGCCCAAATTTTCAGAGTGTAAGCAATGTTAAAAAGATGTGGAGAGTTTAATGCTTAACTGTGTGCTACATTAGTTCACGGATTTGCCTGTGGGTGATCTGGTACAGGCCACTTGAAAACAGGCTGCTGAAATCACTAGGATGCTCAGCTAATTGGACTACTATATTGACAGAGCCTGGAAATCTCATCTTCTTGTGCTGTCACTGGAGGGTGATGTCCCACTGGTCAGTTACAATCATTCAGTTCTCAGTGAGTTCTGCACACTAGTGAAGGAGAGACTCAACTCTTACTATTTCTTTAATGCACTTAAAAAAAAGGTCTGTGCATTGGGGTCATTCTCTATGTGAGCTCATAGTCATTAGCTGTTCTCCAAGCTTCTGCTAGTTTTGTGGTTTTCTGATTCTGCAGGTAATTAAGCTTAAAAAAATCTAAACTGTTAATTGAATCGCAAAATCCCTTCCTTCCTTCACAGACCTCTGAGACTACTCAACCTGCTTGTATTACTGTAAAGACCTGGCAATATTTGCCTTCAGAGAAAAATAAAATTGCTGCCATTTTTCTTTTGTAAGCAAACTAAAAAGAAAATAACCTCAGTCCTAATTCAGTATCAAGACCTGATATTGCTCCTGCTTCAAAGCAATACTAAACAATGTTCAGATTGTCAAGGACACTTTCTAGCTCCTTTGATCCAATTCAGAGCCTCAGGTACATAAGGAACCTTCTCATACCTCAGATATAAATACAGAAGCAACAATGAAATATGCCTTTTGAAAATGCTATTTGAAAAAAAGGTCCTCAAGAAGTCTAACTTAAGGATGCAAAGCAACTTTTGTATCACATATGGGGACTGTATTGACTATGACCCATTAATGAAAGACAAATACAAATATTGGTCTAATAAAAATGATTATCGCTGAGCTTTTCAAAGCATTTCAGATGCTTACAAGGATGCTGGGGAGGGACTCTTCATTAGGGAATCTAGTGGTAGGACAAGGGGTAACGGCTTTAAACTTAAACAGGGGAGGTTTAGGTTAGATATAAGGAAGAAGTTCTTCACAGTGAGGGTGGTGAGGCACTGGAAGAAGTTGCCCAAGGAAGTTGTGAATGCTCCAACCCTGGCAGTGTTCAAGGCCAGGATGGACAGAGCCTTGGGCGAAGTAGTTTAGTGTGTGGTGTCCCTGTTCATGGCAGGGGAGTTGGAACTAGATGATCTTAATGTCCTTTCCAACCCTAACTGTTCTATGATTCTATGATTCTATGATTCTATGATTCTATGTGTGTTTTCCCATTATTTTAATGGATACTATCTATTATCTGCCTTGAAAACTCAGATTCATGTTCAGAGTTGTCTCCCTAAACAACTTCAACAAATTCAAATTGCTGTAAAAAGTAATGTTAATTCCTACATCATACAGCAGACACAAACAAGGGATATATTTTTGTCCTCTTTAATAACTCTTTAGGAAAGTAATTGAAGGCAACAAATATTTACTTTACTAATCCATAAACACAAGGGAAAAATAAAATTGTGCCAGCTGAAACAGGATTGTTAAATATATATGATACCCAAATTACACGGTTACAGGGAGTAATTTTGTAATCATTTAATGAAAAAAATAAAAGAGTGAAAATACTTTCACAACCAAAGAACTTTCATATTTCACTAAACTTTCATACTCACTAAGGAGTGACAGATTAGCTGTGCTAGTAAGTTTGTCAAATGTGGCCAGCCAACTGAAAACGCTCTAAAAATTTCCAGAAAGAAAACATACAATCTATTAAGAACCATATAAATCTCTGGACAATTTCTCTTGCCAGAAATTCTAAGAAAGAAGCAACTGAGACACACATATTTTAAATGGGTATATCCTGAGAAACTATTATCACCATAAACCAGCTGAGCAGGTATCTGGCTTTTCTCTGAAATTACCAGTTGAATAGGATGAAGGATTGTTTGCTTGTTTTGAAAAATGTAGGAATATGGGAAGCCCTGAAGTAAACAAGCTTGCTCAGGTCCCAGGCAGTCCTGTGAGTTATTTATTTACATTAGTTTCAGTGGAAACTTTGCTCAGATATGCATATATCAATCATTATGGATGTGATAACTGATCCTGCAAACTTACCTGAGCTGATGGAGGCAGTGACCTCAAGGTAGTGGTTATTCAGAATCTCCTCCTGATGTTGAAAATGCAGGCACAAACTGTATAGCCTGTGAACTGCTTTTAATCAAGGACAACAATCAACATAGCAATATTATGGTTTGGGCATGCAGTTCATGCTATAGAAGTGTGACTGTAAAAGTTGTCCTGAAGTAACACACTTTCTTGCATGTAAGTATGCATCCTAAATTACTTATCACAGAAGGCTCCATGACAGGCTAGCTGAATAAATTAAACATACCTGGATAGGTATACTTAAAGTTAAATATTGGGTAATGTTACAGAATTTGGAGTAATTTCATATAATTAGTACGCTATGTGATTGAATTACAAAGACAATGAGGGGCATGTGTTTAGGTCTCTAAAAATTCATCTGTTATATTTCAAAACAGAAGTACTTAAACATATATTCCTGACTGTAGATTGCAGCCTTTTCTGAAGATAGAATTTATAATAATTTTGGTTGTATAAAAACCTGATATTAAACAGAATTAACATTATACACAGTCCTATTTTGATAATTATAAGCTTCCATATAGAATATTACAGGTTGAAGGAAGCTCAAAAATCAAATTTTGAGTAATTTTTTAACTGAATGTTTTGCAAAACTGCTTCAGCAGAGTAGCAACTATGTTGTACAGACCATTGACTGGAGACCTGATATGTTTAAAACCTTTTCCCTCTGGTTTCCATGCTTTAGCTGAATTAAGAAGTATGAAGGATTAGAGTTGACGCTGCCATTAATTCATTCAACTGTTTGGCACTACGAAGTACAAGTAATTATTACTTACAGTGGCCTGAAACTAATTCTCACATCATGTCGGCTTGTCAACACTAACCAAAAATGTTTTCTTCAATAAAATATTACTCAATAATTTCAAATTAAAATTAAACACTAAATTAGTCAAAATGTTTGAGGTTTTGTGTGCAGTTTTTTGAATAATTCTGGCTTTGATGTAAACTTTTAACCAGTTAACTGCTTTTAGAGTAACAGCAGAAATAGAAATGAACATGAAATCTCTTAACAAATAAAAAAGCCAGTTAAACTTTATTTCTACCTTTGTACATTTGCTTGAAACAGTACCTTTATATGAGTTTTCAAGTTAATATGTATGGTGAGGTTAAAAATTTTTTCCTTAATTTTAACTGAGATAAGAGGTTTTTGTTGTCATCACTGGACCAGTTTGTGTATTAAAAACATAATGAATCTAAGCTGCAAAGTAAATTCTATGTAGATTGTTGACAGATTAAGACTTCGCCAAATTAAAAGGGTAAATAATTCTGTAATTATTTTATTTATGGGTTGAATTCAGACTCATAGTATCTTGAACTGGGACTCTGTTTCACCTGATTTGGAATAATGCACCTTTGAATAGAATTAGACTCATCAAGCATCAAATCATACTCATCAACAATAAAGAAGTGTTAATTGCTTAAGGGAAAGTTCTTTCATAGGGAAGAAAACAGGATACAGATTATTTTGTTATCATGGTATTGTGCCAAAAAAAGGCTTGCTAAACAAACCAAAGTGAGGTGGAGCCTACATACTCTTTCAAAGTCAAAGTTGAACAATAGGATTTTGACCTCGAGTTTTATGCTGCGTTTTTGCATAGACATATGAAATTTTTCATCATCATAATTACATAATATATTGCTTGCATACACTTAATAACTATAACATATTTTTCTTAAAATTAGTTGTTGAAAATATTATTTTCTCTGCTCTGACAAAGAAAATAGACATATTTTAAGCAAATACAAGTTATAAAGAAAGACTGGGAAAAGCAGAGATAAATAATCTACCCATGGAAAAAAATCCAAAAACCCAATAGCTGACTGAGCAGTTATTTTTGATCACAAAAGAGATGACTTTTTCAATAACAATCATGAACATTGTAGGGAAGCAGCTTTTCATCTTATCAGGCCACTGTGATACATATATAAGTGGTTTTGGAAACAGGTATTACCTCACACATACATAAGGTTATATTTTAACTATGTTCTTAAATACTGCCCATTCTAATAACTCTGACAGCATGTATGTACCAAATGAACTCTGCCTCAGTTCTTATTAAGTTTAACTCCATGTCAAAGTGTTTGCAGGATTAGGGCTTAGATTTTTCCTTTAGAATATTATTTCTTTTTTCTTAATTTTAATCATCTCTGAGAAACAAGCTGTATGACCCATAGCAATAGCTTTTATTTGCAAAAATAGACTATTTTTTTTAAAATACAGGATGAATCGTCCTAATCACACATAGTTAATATTTTCCATCTACTTAGGAGAAAATTTTACATAAAATATGGTTGTGAAGCAATGTTTTGAGAGAGATTGAATAGGACTTTTATAAATACTAATTTAATTTAATAACATTCTTTCCATATGATTTTAGCTTACATATTTTCAAGCAATAACAAATGTCAAGACCTTTAGAGAAGAATAAATAATGGTATTGTGACTTTTAAAAACATTTATACGTACCCATATACAGTAACCCTAGAATATGCATGGCTGAAAACAATATACTGTATATTATACTATAGTATACATTATACTATATAAAAGTAATGATCTCTTTTAGGAATCTTGCAGATGTTGCTTACTTCATCGGGGAAATTCAAGAGTTAGAGAGTTAAATAAGAGTTAGAGAGTTAAATAAGAGAAAAAATATCTAGTTACATTTTATTTTAGCTTTTGGATTTTAAGCCTGTAGTCTTTGAACTGCAAATAGGGCTGGAAGTTATCAAAGGATGATGCAAATGCTCTTTCATTGATTCCACTCAAAAATGCTTTTAGAAACTCTGGGATATTTTGTAGCTGAGGTAAAATGCTGTTAGAGATCTTTTCCAATCTCTTCCTACTACAAAGGAAGATGATCTGTGGCAGAATCCCTATTATGATCTGGAAGAAGGCCTCCAGTATGCTTAAGTGAAAAACAGAACAAGGTTAATTTCTCATGTAAGTTGAGGGATTCCTCATCTGAAATTTTCATGCCAGTTTTTGTACTGTGGACTTAAGTATTGTTATGTTTGTATTTGTAGTGTATTACAACTACCTATAACAAACAGTATAAAACCTCTCAGTGCTAGTAGGAATACTCAGCTGCCAGAGAACAAATCCAGATGTTCAGGGGAGAAATCAGGGGAACATCCTACTGGAGGACTAGCACTCTAATGGGGCCTTGTACCTCTGTATCATCTGCAGGCTCTCAGCTCCTTCATAAGAGGTACCTGTGAGGAAGCTCGCTTTACTTTGCTCTTGGTAGAAAGAGTCTAGGGAAGAAGATGGCATTGTGTGTCTCCATTTTAAGCAATCTAGGCGACGACTAATACTGGAAAAGGCAAATCAAGAGATTTTCTCAGGTAGTTCTTTTGTCTGGCAACAGGATCACCATCATGAGTACCTCTCTTAAAGCATGTTTAGCTAGCCTTGTCCCAGAGGTCTCCTGAGGTTCAGAGCTAATGCACCCATCAAGTTAAAATAAAACATGCAATGTTCTAGTGTGGTAACTACTTCACCAGCTGCCCTTCCGCACAAAAGCTAATGCAAGAAACCACTGAATGAAGCTGACAAGAATTATCTCATGATCTCACAGCTGCGTGTTTGATTGTTCACTAGTACTTTTCCCAGAGGAAGTAACCTGTATGTTTTGTCATGGGACCAATCACAGGCATGTAGAAAGCATGTCAACTGATACTGCAAGACGGTATAAAAAATTATTGTTCTATTTGCTGCTGCTACAGCTCCAGGGACATTTCAGAAAGAAAAGGACTCTTTAAAGATTTATGTTGTATTTCTTTTTCTAGGTATTTGAGAAATGAAACCCCGAGTTAAAGCTTTTCTTGATCGCAGTATTTGTAGTAAAACCAGTTACACCTACTGCCAGTTGAAAAACTTCTGATTGAATAACTCAGCAGAAGTTATAAACAGCAATGCATATCTTGACTTCTACATTTTTTCAGCAAATATACATTGTGAAAATCAGACTAGAAATCTCCCATTTAAGGAACTTATATTTTCCCCATATCATTGGAAAATACTGGAATCAAGACATGTGTAAAGTAATTATTTTCTCACACAGAAAACTAAAAAAACCCCCAAACAAACAAAATAAGTATTCCGTTGTTTTAAAATACCAGAAGGAAAAAAACTAATCTTCATGATCTAGTCAAGAAATCTTGTTACTCATTCATTTGCCCATCATATTTGAAAACTCATGGCAGTC